>NC_041224.1:7519665-7521525 GCF_002837175.3 Physeter macrocephalus | reverse complement strand
GTCCCCTGCACTGGCAGGCGGACTCCCAACCACTGCGCCACCAGGGAAGCCCCCATACTGTTTTCTATAGCAACTGTACCATTTTTCGTTCCCACCAACAGTACAGAAAGGTTTCAATTTCTCCATAGCTTTGCTGACACTTGAAATTTTCCTTTTTTTTTTTTTTTTGGTAGTAGCCATCCTAATGGATGTGGGGTGATATCTAATGATGGTTTTGATTTGCATTTCTCTAACGATAAGTAATACTGAACATCTTTTCATATGCTTTGTGACCATTTGTATGTATCTCCTTTGGACAAATGTCTATTCAGCCCCTTCACCCATTTTTTAATTGGGTTATTTGGTTTGCTGCTGTTGTTGAGTTGTAGAGTTCTTTATATATTCTGGGTATTAACCCCTTATTTAGACAAATGATTGCAAATATTTTCTCCCATGCCATAGGCTGCTCTTTCACTCTGTTGAGTGTTTTCTTCGATGCCCAGAAACTTTTAATTTTGCTCTGGTACGGTTTGTCTATTTTTACTTTCGTTACCTATGCTTTCGGTGTCATATTAATCACATTTACCTTTAATCTTTTGAGCTCCACTGATTTTTCTAAAAGAGTAAGAGTGAAATGTAAGGAAATATTTAAATAATCATAAAACCGTTGCACAGACATAGTTGGACATGGTTTCAGAGGGAACTCTTGGCTGCTGGGCTGCACCATCATGCACCAGCTTAAAAAATTGCTTCATCAGCTAATGTGACAATGTATATGAAGCCCAAAGGCAGTTTGAGATGTGGATCTATAAAGTGTAAAGAAATAGATTTGGGGGCCACGGTAAAGCACATGAAAACAAAGGATCAGGAAACACTGGTAATCTTATCCTTTCATTGGAATCCCTGTGTACGCACAATGAACCATTGTAGAAAGGCTTGCAGGACAGAATGTTCCTCTGTTTCCTTCCGCATTCTTCTTTTTCTCATCTTGCTGTGCAGCGATGCCTCATGGTCCGTTAACTCTTCTAAGCAAATAGAGAGAATTTGAAAGTTTTATTTGAAGCCTGACTTTCAAATTTGGAGCAGTAGAAGATGCTCTTAAAATACTTAACTTCACTTGGCTCACCTTAAATTTTAATAAACCGTTGCAGTTGATCAGCAGCAAGACCATTTAACAACCAGCCAATGGTTACTGACTACTTAGACGGCCGACAATGCACAGTCTATAGGTGTCTTTCTGGCTGCAGCAGAGAGAGGAAGAGCCGGTTCTTGACTGGTTTTCTGTATCTTCTAAGATATTTAAAGAAACTGGAATTTAAGTGCTTTTTTTTTTTCTAATCACAGGCCATTTCTCCTCCTAAAATAATGCTGCCATTGCTCCTGTTTTCCTCCCACTTGCTTTTTCTTTCTTTTGTGACTGCTGCTCGTTCAGCTTTCCCCTGCTGAAAATAATCTGCGTTATCCCAGGCGGATGTTGCCCGCCCTTCTTCTTGCCGGATTCTCCTCCCACCCATCCAAGCTCGCCATTCAGTGTCTTCAGCCCCCCTCTCTCTCCCAGCCTCTGTAGGATTCAGATGAGCCCAGCGGAGTCTCTGGATTTCATTTCGGATTTCAGGTCACTAGTGGACACACACAGCAAATACTTCCTAAGTACCGGGTCAGGTGGCTTCCTCCTCCACCTGGTGCCCGGGTGTTGGTCAGGCAGCTACCAGGAAATCCTTAAGCTTCAATGTTGCCTCTGGACCATCTTGTCCTGCAGACACCTAAAGAAAGCCGTTTGAGTCTCGGAAACTTAAGCAGAAAAAAGAAGCTACTGAGGCATCTACCCCCCCCCCCCCCCCCCCCCCCCCCCCCCCCCCCCCCCCCTCCCCCCGCCACACA
>NC_041224.1:7494594-7519613 GCF_002837175.3 Physeter macrocephalus | reverse complement strand
AGGCATCTACCCGCCCCCCCCCGCCCCCCCCCCCGCCTTTATTTTCTTTCAGGTGCAAATAAATAGGAATCTCTATGAGCAAGCCTTAAGTTGACAAAATAGACAAGAGAAAACAAGTGGAAACTGCCCGTGGCAGATAAGACTCTCGGCTCAGTCTTCTACCCATGTGAGGATTGCACTCCTGAAATAAAACTTTGTAACAGATACAGAATTTTCTGCAATAAAATTCCCTGTGTACTTATTAAACTTTTCAGTTAAGCTTTAGGTGAATGAGAATTCAGGTTACTGAGTGGTGACTCAGTTGTAGTAGTCCTCTGGTGAATCATTTTGCAGTATGAGAGGATGCAGTAATCATATTTGAGAAGTTTTATTCATTAACAAAAGGTACCAAAATAAATTTAGCCGGGGTCACAGCGTTTAATTTAGTAGTATTACAATAATAACGACCATAATTAGTTTCAGATTTGCCTTCCTTCCCAGAGGACAAGAATTTTTAGTTTTTTGATGCCTATTTAAAGCATGAGAATGACAGGAAAATTAATGTCATGACCTTTAGAGCCTGTTTATGGTTTTTCCATGTCATACCCTAAAGGATTGGGGGAGTAGTGTGCGTCTAAAATAAACCACTTAGTAGGACAAGTAAAAATTGGGTTAATTGGGTTCACCTGATCCTCAGCTGGTAGCACCTCCGTCAAGACCCCATTTCATATTAGACAGAGGAGCACGCTTTTTACACTCTAAAATTATCTCTTAAGCTGCACCTGTTACATTCTGTGATGTCTTGAAAAGAAAAACAATTTTAAAAGGACAGTTTTTCAAATACGTAGGATTTTTTCCTCCTACAACTTTATCTGGCTTGTCTGCTTCAATTAGGAAATCACTTTGTCCTTCCATTTTCACAGCAAAAATGCGCTGAACCCAGCGCGCAGGCGGCACTCCCTGACCCGCGTACCCACTTCCTTTGGGTGAGTCGGGGCAGCACTGACTATTTTTCCCTTTTCTAGTCCGTCAGGGGCTTCCCATAAACAATCACTCTTCTAGATCCTTGAGAGATGAAACTTGTTTTCATCTTATTGTCAGGGTTTGGGTGTTTCAACAGAGAGCAAGGTTTGTCTCTTCAACTAGAGTTGAGAAAACTATCTAGGCAAGCTGGACTCTCTGAAGCTTTTGGGTTAGTTGGTTGAACTAATTCTGTGGCAAATTCGGCAAATAGTGTTTTGGAAGGAGTCTCATACGTCGTTGGGTAAGTCAGTACAGCTTCCTTGAATGACAGTACGGCAGTGTCCATAAAAAGTTTAAATTGACCCAGAAATGTCTTACCCTGACTTCACCCTTCGGATGGACTTGAACGTGCCAGCTGGGCTGTGAACATAAGGGTGCAGACTGAAGCTTCGTGTGTAAGAGGAAGGCTGAGAACAGCCTCATTGTCAGTCGGTAGGTGGCTGGTTAATAAACTGTGGTTCTGCGCAATGAAATACTATACGGCCTTTGCAAAGAATGAAGAGGATCCGTAAGTGCTGACATGGAGAGCTCCTGAAAATATATTAAGCGAAAACAGAGCAGCAGGTATAATCTGCTCTAATTTGGGGAGGGGAGAACGGGTGATAGAGCATATTTCTACACATCAGCTTGTGTACACACAGACTGTTGCCGAAAGGATTTCCACAAAGGTGCCAAGAGTCGCCGCCTCTAAAGAGGGGAGCTGGCGGGGGTGTAAGTCGAGAGTCAGGCTTGTTCATTTTTCCTTCACTTTTTCTATGTCGGAGATAAGCACTGTATGTTAACCTAAGCGATAGACCAGCACCATCAGTGGCAGCGAATAAAAGAATAATTTAGGTGATGCTGCAGAGGTAGACGTGTGACTGGGATGTTCCAGGGAAAAGGTGAAAGTTTATTTTAGAAGAGGAAGACATCACCAGAATCATTCGTGAAGCAGTCCACACCCTCACAGGAACATGAAAAACTATGGAGCATAGATGAAGTTAGCAGGAAACAGAGCAGAGCTGGGGGGGGGGGGGCGGGTTGTTCGTTTGTTTGTTTGTTTTTAATTGAACAGTCACTGTAAAATTAATTGATGGGATTTTAATTCAGGGCAGAAACGGTAGAGAAGAAAAGAGCTAGAGATGGGAGCAGAGCTGAGAGGAGTGGGCTCCCTGGCAGTGCTGTGGGAGGGTGGAATTCCCAAAGACAGGCAGGCGGTAGAAATCGTTGTTGAAAGGACACCAAGTGGTCTGAGGTGATGTGACCAAGACTCCCTGGTGCTCAGCAGCCGAAAACGAATGTGAGGGCTCCGGAATGATCTTCAAAGTATATCAATTTCCCGTAAACCTGCTTAGTTTGGAGATGATTTTGTCACTGAAGGTAGACAAGAGTGGTGGAAATGATCATTTCAAAATAATGAATTAAATCCAAACGGTTAGAAACACTGCCACCAGACTGCTGGAAGGAAACAAAATGCTGACCGATTTCACAGCGTATCTCTATATCGTGGACGTGTAAGTGACAGCCTCTTTATTTGATAGTATTTATTTTACTGTCGAGTGTCATTTCTTACCAAATGGTGCAATTCTCTTTTGAAATGCTTTCATCTTCATCATGATGGTAAACTCACAGCCCAGAAGGATCCATCCTTTTAGCATTGAGAAGCCAGCCTGGAAATTCCAAAGATGCTCTGTTTGATGCAGAAAGAACCAAATGTTTTTCTTACATCTTTATCTTTTACATTTGAATAAATAAGGGATGGAAGAATGCCCGTTTGTTAAAACTTGCCTAAATCTTGGGTCTTTTTAGACTTAACTAAAATGCACTCAGGCCTTTTAACAGGAAAGCAGCATTGTCAGATTACTTCATTTATAGATAATTTTGGGAATCATTGTTTCCTACGACTTGTTATTGATAATTAATGACACTTAAAACAATGTTGATATATCTGAAAAGTCCCACACCTGCTACTAGAGAAACTGAAGAAACGAGGACATTTTTTACATTTACGTAAGATAATTTTTAAGTCATTTTAGGAGTGGTTCAGTCCTTCTAAAAACACAACCAGGCAATCTGCAGAGATCAAAGGAAATTTATTACTGAAAAAATTAACTTAGTCACTATGTGTCACTTTATAGAAAAGTAAAGTAATGGCAGAATTAATAAGATATTGCTTCAGATTTCAAAAATCACTATTCATTTAAAAAATGACTCAGAATTTTAGAAACTCATCTACTGAAAATAAAAGATTGAAATGGTATGAAAAGTACTAGATGGAACCGTGCTAGTATTGTTAAATAATTTCTAGCACTCTTATTTTTACAGGATTATTGACATTTATTCATTCAATAAGCGTGTATTAAACCTTATTATAAACCAGGCACTTCTAGGTTCTGGAAGTACAAAGATAAATACGGCATTGTCCCTGCCATCAGGAAACTCACAAAGTTAAGGGGAAAAATGGACAGATTTAAGCAGATGCTGCGTCCTAAGAGAGCCAGTCAAAGTGTGTTGAAAGGTAATGGACAGATCCGTAGAAATTTCTTGAATGGGCCAAGAAATTGTAGACATTGCAGAGGAGTTGAGTAGGAATTGTCTAGCAGGGCAGGGGCGAGAAGGCTGTTCATGAACTGTGGAGGCAAATGAGAGCGGCCTTTTGAGATGCAGCTGCTAACAAATGTAGCCACACAGGCCAGTGTGCTAAAGGCCTCGTGTGCTGGGCTGGGGAGGTCGGGCTTCGTCCGTGGACAAACAGGCAGCCACTGATGGACTTGAAGCACGAGGAAAACATTTTAATGGTTAGATCTGCATGAAAAGGACCCTTCACGGACTACTGGGTAAAGATGATAGTGGAACTCAAAGATAAAGTTAAGGAATTTTTCCAGAAAGAGCAAAAACAAAAGAGGTGAAACACGGGACTTCCCTGGCGGTCCAGTGGTTAAGCCTTCGCCTTCCAGTGCAGGGGGTGCAGGTTCAGTCCCTGGTTGGGGAGCGAAGATCCCACAGGCCTCGCAGCCAAAGAACCAAAACATAAAACAAGCAATATTGTAAAAAATTCAGTAAAGACTTAAAAAAAAAAAAAAAAAGGTCCATATCAAAAAAAAAAAAAAAATGGACTTTAAAGAAAAAGAGGTGAAACGTGAAAAGGGGAAAAAAAGTGTTAACAGTCCAGGGAGGGTAAACATCGGAATAAGAAGAGTTCAAGGGGAAAAGAACAGAGAAAAATAAATTAGGAAATCTTAGAAAATTAATTGAAGAAAATGTCCCAGGATCTAGAGTTTCCAGATTGAAAAGGGCCACCAAACACTTGGCAAATGGTTGAAAATAGGCTGAGAGACTTCATTGTGAAATTTCTAAACCTTGTTTCCATAGAGAAAAAAAGAAAAACAGATTGCATACAAAGGATCTCAAATAGCTTTGGATTTCTTAACAGCAACACTAGAAACCAGAAGACAGTGAAAATTTCAACCCGGACTTCTGTGCTCAGAAAAATTATTAAGCAAGATTTTTGTTGACTGAGAGATAAGAATAGAGATAAATCTTCAACCTTCACAGTGGGACACCAGGAGGTACTGCCTAACACTGACCAGTCAAGAAGTAAGATTATAAGCATGTTATGGACAGAATGGAGGTATAAATATAAGAAGAGTCAGCTCTAAGAATTCAAAGTGCTTGTTTCTGGGGAAGATAGATGAATAAGCTCTGGGGGTCTAATGTACAGCATGGTGATTATAGTTAGTAATACTATGTTGTGTTCTTAAAATCTGCCAAGAAAGTAGACCTTAAGTGTTCTCGCCGCCATTTAAGTGTTCTTACCACGGGGGGAAAAAAAAAAGTAACTATGTGAGGTGACGGATATGTTAATTAACCTGACTGTGGTAATCATTTTACAAAATATGCATATGTCACGTCATCACATTGTACACATTCGGTGTATACAATTTTATTTGTCAATTAATTATACCTCAGTAAATCTGAAGAAAATTTTTTTTTAATTTTAGGAGGCAGGAGCTGCATTTAGTTTCCAGGTAGCCAAGTGGAGCTGTGTAATAAGCAGAGAATATTTCACCCTGGAACCTGGGAACTAGAAATACAAATTTAGAGCTGTGGTTAGAGCCTTAGAAGTTGAAGTAATCTTACAGAAAATCTGTGAAGGGAAAAAAAAAACTAGGGTCTAAGGCTAGAATATATTTTCCTGGTAGATTTTTATTAAGTTAGAAGAATGCCCTCCTAAACACTATACCCTGCCTAGTTCAGTCATATGTGGAACATATGTGAAAGAACACAAATATCTATATGTGCTTGCATTTTACGAGGGTAAATGATTAGATCTTACAGGTGAAAATGATGTTTGTATTTCTAAGTATATGCTAGTATATTCCTTTTTTTTCTTGGAAAAAACAAATGAACTTTTTTGCCAACTCAACAGTAACTTTTTTTTTTTTTTCCTTTTGGAAGAATCCCGCAGAACTTTACTACCATATATAATACCCTGTTTTTTGAATAGTTTTTTTTTTTTTTTTACATATTTTCAACACATAGTATTCTAAGTTTAATCCTTTCTTCAGCCAAATGGGTAAAATAGTATTCTCTCTCCCTTTCTAATTCAGGGAAACTAAAAGACAAAAAGAATCAACGACTTGTTCAAGCTCACAGAAGTTTCAATTAAAAACATAAATTTTCGGGGCTTCCCTGGTGGCGCAGTGGTTGCGCGTCCGCCTGCCGATGCAGGGGACGCGGGTTCGCGCCCCGGTCCGGGAGGATCCCACGTGCCGCGGAGCGGCTGGGCCCGTGAGCCATGGCCACTGAGCCTGCGCGTCCGGAGCCTGTGCTCCGCAACGGGAGAGGCCACAGCAGAGGGAGGCCCGCGTACCGCAAAAACAAAAACAACAAAAAAAACATGCATCTCCCGACTCGGTTCACCGACCCTTCCACAACTTCTTAACACATTGCACAGTCGAGGTGGGGCTGACACGTGGTCCTGAAAATGAAGGGTCAGTCTAGTCTTTTCGGGTTTTGGCTTGGGGTACGGCAGTGAGCGTGCCGCAGAGCGGCTGGGCCCGTGAGCCATGGCCACTGAGCCTGCGCGTCCGGAGCCTGTGCTCCGCAACGGGAGAGGCCACAGCAGAGGGAGGCCCGCGTACCGCAAAAACAAAAACAACAAAAAAAACATGCATCTCCCGACTCGGTTCACCGACCCTTCCACAACTTCTTAACACATTGCACAGTCGAGGTGGGGCTGACACGTGGTCCTGAAAATGAAGGGTCAGTCTAGTCTTTTCGGGTTTTGGCTTGGGGTACGGCAGTGAGTATCTGGTGAGACCACCTTCGCAGTAGGTCTAAAATTAGGGGAAGTGGGACAACCCAGACTTTCCGCAACGCTCAGTAGAAAAGAAGTTGCCTTGGAGGGACTTGAACGAACGAGTCCCCCAGGACAACTCTGTAAAGCATTTTACTGTGTCAGTGACTGACATTAGGAAATATCTGAATTTAAAGAGACCCTTTTTTTAAAAACCTATTTATTTATTTTTGGCTGTGTTGGGTCTTCATTGCTGCGTGTGGGCTTTCTCTAGTTGCGGCGAGCGGGGGCTTCTCACTGCGGTGGCTTGTTGCGGAGCACGGGCTCTAGGCGCGCGGGCTTCAGTAGTTGTGGCACGCGGGCTCAGTAGTTGTGGCTCGCGGGCTCTAGAGCGCAGGCTCAGTAGTTGTGGCGCACGGGCTTAGTTGCTTCGTGGCATGTGGGATCTTCCCGGACCAGGGCTCGAACCCGTGTCCCCTGCATTGCCAGACGGATTCTCAACCCCTGTGCCACCAGGGAAGCCCAGAGAGGCACTTTTTTATTGAACTGATTAGCAGTGTTCAACCACTCAGGGGAGGAAGAAGATTGTCAAATACATTATATTAATGCCAATATTAATATAGGCAGTTAAGAATTTTCTAAGTGGATCAAAACTCATTCTGTAGATTATCTTTCACCTTTTCTAATCCTTTTGTGCCAATTTCAGAATTTTATTATTTGTTTCTTAAATCAGACAGATTGAGATGGGAATAAGCATTTATTATAACTGAGCAAATGACTGCTACTATTAGTCAGAATCTGGGTACCATAAGATTACATTATTTTTGGAAAATTTAGCTTTAAGGTATTGGGATCCTCTCATTTATATAAAGATCTTGAGAAACTTGAATTCCATCTATGCTTTAAAAAGTTATTTTTTTAAATCAGTGAAATATAGTACAACTACTTTAAAAACAGGCAGTTGCCTATAAAGTTAAACCACTCGGCAGTTTCACGCTAGGCAGTTTCACCCGAGAGATATGAACATGTTTATCTACGCAAAGACTTGGTCACAAATATTTATAGCAAGTTTATTCATGAGAGCCAAAAACTGGCAACAACTCAAATGCCCAACCATGGGTGAACGGATGAGCAAATTGCACTAGAGTCATAGGATGGAATACCATTTAGCAATAAAAAGAGATGATTTACTAATACGTACAATAAAAGAATGTATACTGTTTGATTTATATGAAATGATATGAAATTCTAGAACAGGCAAAACTGATTTATGGTGACAGAAAGCATCAGTGATTGCCTGGGGCCAGGGAAAGGGGGTGGGGATGGATCATAAAAAAACACAAGGGGACTCTTTGAGGTAATGAGAGAACTTTTTGATGTTAATGTTCTATATTTTCTTGTAATGTATCTGGGATTTGTTTTAATCGGGTATGGTAGGGTTACAGACACAGAGACAACTGCCTTTGAAAGAAGAATTTATTACTTCCAGTTCCCAAGAAAGGGGGTGTGCCAGGCATTCAGGGCCACATGGGGAAGTTCCAGGGTAGGAGGGATGGGAAAGCATGGCCTAGAGCCTTTCTTGTGGCCTCCCTGGGAAAGGTGAAGCAGGGTAAAACAGTTGAGGATTGGCTAGTTCGAATGATGTCAGTGGTTACAGCGTCTACGGTAGTCCTAGCTGTCCAGTGCCTGGCCCCGGGGTGATTGAAGCCAGGGGAAATACTGGCTTGCTGTGTAAGCGTTCCGTAAAGGAAGGGGGTGGGGATTTGGACTTTGCATTGAAAGGTGTGCTCTCCGGGGGCGGTTTGCTCTCTCTAGGATTACCTAGCCCTGGAAGGGGTACTCTGTCCAGCCAGCCGGGCCCCCGATATGTCCAAACATCATCAAATGGAGAAAAAAAAGAATGTAATTACTACATGGGTATATACGCGTTTATGTGTGTGTGTGTGTGTTTGCTGTATGTAGATTATGCCTCAATAAAGCTGATTTGAAAAGTTTTTTTTAAAAATAGTGAAATATAATGGGCGCATGAAATTAAACAAGGTAGGAGAATTCATCCTCAAGTGCATTAAACATTTTCGGACAATACCCAGGTTTATAAAAGAACAAGAGCAGCATTGAATACTTCATAGGTACAAGTCCATTCAGGCAGTTCCTTCCTTTCCCTCTCTGTGTTATGACTATTTCCTTATTACAGTAAAAGAAGGGTGGCTTTTTCACTTACATGATGTCTGGGGTTATGCAGCCTTGCTGAGGCCTTTCCTGCCATGCTGCTGAAGTATACCATGAGTGGTTCTTCGGGCTGTGGACAAAAAAGCCTTCAGTCAGCTTCTCCTTCAACGTTTTCAGTGACAGAGTTCAGCATTTCAAATAGCATGTTATGGAGTAGGTGCCGGAGTTGAACGTCAGTAGTCATGAGAAGCTGCTTCCTCGCATCCAGCTGAGGTTTGCTTCCTTGTCACTTGTCTCCCTTCCTGGTCTGACTGCTGCCCACTGGAGTTACCTAGTGTCCCTCGAATCCTTCCTGCATGTAACTTCCCTTCAAATATTTCAAGATGACTATTGCTTTCCCCTGAATTCTCTCATTTCCCAGGTTCACTCCTTTCCCATCTTCTCTAAATCACTTTTCCCCTATTACTTCATTCCCATTCTTTGTTTCACTGATTTTCCTTTAATTCTAGTTTCCAGCAGCAAACCTTCTCTCTGTATTTCCATTGACTTGGTATACACTTGTACAGGTGTTCATGAGACAGAAAAATGGAGGAAAGATGGAGGGGAAGGGAGACTGAATGCAGTGGCACCGGAGCATGTATATGAATTTAGGGACCAGACACACTTGGAGAATTGGCTCTGGCTCATCCAAGTGACCTTGAGCACGTTACTTAATTTCTTTGGGCCTCAGTTTCTTGACCGTAAAGATGAGGACAGTGCTGATTCCCCGGTGAGGATGAGAAGAGGTGTGTGTGTGTGTGTGTGTGTGTGTGTGTGTGTGTGTGTATTACTTTGTAGGTCCAGCCTATAGCAAACACTTAGTGCAGAAGAGCTATAGTGTAGAATACAGTGGAAGGGAAGGTGTCTTCTGTAGATTCACCAACTCTGGCTCTAGCCTCAAACCTAAAATCTGTGGGACAGTCCCTGTGCAATGCTTTCAAGTCCAGAGCCACGAGATCACCATAGAATCAAAACTGAAGGAAGGCCTGGGAGAAGAACAGCTTCCCAATCAATAGGTTAGTAGCGTTATCTTCACATATAAAGAAGAGCCTGTTACAAATGACCCAGAGTTAGACACCCAAAGACTTTATTACCTTTTTAAATGTTTTCATGTTTCAAGTGTTTCTGACCAGTTTCATTATATTATGGCACTTATCTGAATGACAGTGTTTATTCTTTAGGAAATAGTTCTCTCGAAATAATTCCCTAATACTAATCAGTTAATATTAAGTTCCCTTAATAATCTAGAGTAACATCCGCATTGTAGCTCTCTGGATGGTGCCTACGTACACACACAAGAGCATGCACTTAAACACATACTCACGCTCTGGGTTAATGGTAAGAAGCTTACTGAGCATAGAGCAAACAATTTTCATTTATTCTGTAAGATTCTTTATCTAGATGTGTTTTTAGGAAACTTGTCAAGGCGGTATAGCAAAGACAAGGAAAGATGTGCTGTAGGTTTCCTCAGCCAGGAATAAATGGAAGATTTCCATTTCCAGCACCATCAAGTTGTCACTTCTCAAGTAACCAATTCACCTAATTTTCACTTTTAATCAACTCTGTTTAAATGTGACATATAAACTAAAATTAAAAGTAACTGTATGAGTGATTTATAAAGCATATTATATTAAGTCTTGCTATAATTGATAGCATTCACTCATTGTGTTCTTTAATTTTTGTTCCTTTCCAATAGGTTTTTCTACTTAACGTACTTTTCAGCATTTAAGTAGGAAAAGCCAGGTTATAATTATCAGAGATTCTCTAGACTGTGAAGGACAACAGTGGCTGCTAGTGCTGTTTCATAGTACCTTGAGTCAAGATGCCCGTTGACTTTGCTTGTGTGATATTTGAAAAATACTGATACATCTTATATGACTTTTTAATGCATCTTTCCTGTAGAACATTTATATAATGGCCTTTTATTTCCAGCCCAATCAGAAGGTGAGATATTATGATTATTCAGGTGTTTTCTTTAATATGCATCTGCTGTATTTATTGTACTTTTTTTTGTTTTTCATAATTACAGTGGAATTAAATACAATCATGCTTTACATGGCAGAAGAAGATAACAGACTCCATTTGAGTGAATTTTCTACTTTAAATACCAAGATATTGTGGGTGTACAGTTGAGATTATTTTACTGGCAATCCTTATCTAATATAACAGTCCAAAGCAATTAAAATAAAAACTTGATTTTTGTTTTGCTTTTTTTCAGTTGCAGAGATAGTACTTGTTCATTGGGGAAACATAGCAATATGTCCGTAAGCATAAGAAGGAAAGTTTAATAACAGTTTAATTCCTCACTCAGAGATAGCCACTTTTAACATTTGGCAGCTTCTCCTAAGTTGGTTACAGAGTGGTACAGTAACCAACTCCTCTCATATAAAAATGTGTGGCAAACATTTTTCAAATTTTTAAATATTTTAAGAAACAGTGTTTGTAATAGTTTCATTATAAAAATATATCCTAGGGCTTCCCTGGTGGCACAGTGGTTGAGAGTCCGCCTGCCGATGCAGGGGACACGGGTTCGCGCCCCGGTCCGGGAAGATCCCACATGCCGCGGAGCGGCTGGGCCCGTGAGCCGTGGCCGCTGAGCCTGCGCGTCCGGAGCCTGTGCTCCGCAACGGGAGAGGCCACAACAGTGAGAGGCCCAAGTACCGCAAAAAAAAATATATATATATATCCTAATTGACTTGGTGTATATCTTAAATGGTACCCTGAAGAATTTTAAAAAGATAATGAGAATGATGATAGTGAAGATGGTAGTATATAGCTTTGCACATTATCATGATTTTCTGAAGTGGAAGGAAGCTCTAGATTAAAAGGAATGCAGAACTTTAAGGCTCAGGGTGCATACTGCAAAAATACCCCCCAAACACTTTGCATGCACCTCTCTGTAGACTTTTTCCAAGCATGCATTGCTTTGTCTTTTTTTATTTTTGCCATTTTTTAGGGAAAAATATTTAAATTTTTTTTTTTTAATTTACGTTTCTTTGGTTATTAGTAAGGCTGGACATTCTAATAATTTACTAGTTTGACTTATATAAGTCTGCTAGTTTTATGGAGTGCTTTCTCATTCTTATTAATTTGTTTATGACAGACCTGAGAGTGCAAGGACCATTTCTACCATATCCTTGCATAGTTGCACCTCAAAGACTGTTTGTTAAATAAGTGGGTGACTATATATCTATTGTAAATCTTCCATTTTTTCCCAATATTTGCCTTAATTTTTGACAGCTGTATTAAGGTGTAATTGACATACAATAAATTACACGTATTTAAAGTGCGATGTGGTATGTTTTGCTATATGTATGTAACACCCATGAAGCCATCGCCACAATCAAGGTAGTGAATGTATTCTTCACGCTAATAGGTGGATATATGTTCGTTGTGCCCAGCTGTAGGCCCTTCCTCCCAATTCTCTGTCTTCCTGTGCTCAGGCAACTATTAATCAGCTTTTCATTCCTACAATTTGCATTTTCTAAAGATTTATAAAAATGAGGTCATAAAATACGTACCCTTTCTTTATCTGGCTTCTTTCATACAGCATGATGTTTTCGCAGATTCATTCATATCGTAGTGTGGATCAATAATGTATTCCTTTACGTTGCTGAGGAGTGTTATGTTGAATGGATATACCACAGTTTGTTTAACTGCTCACCTGCTGATGAACATTTGGGTTGTTTCTGGTTTGGGGCTACTATCAATAAAGCTGCCGTGAACATTCTTTGTATATATGTTTTCTTTTCTCTTGGATAAGCGGGAAGGAATTGCCTGGATCATATGATAGGTGTATCTTTAACTTATGAAGAAAACGCCAAACTATTTTTCACAGTAATTGTACCATTTCATGGTTACCACCAGCAGTGTAAAAGACTTCCACTTCCTCTACATCCTTGCCAACCCTTGGTATAGTGTTTTCTTTTTTTTTTATTTTAGCCATTCTAATAGGTGTGTGACTTTCACTTACATTTGTGGTTTTAACTTACATTTCTGTAATAACTAATGATGTTGAGCATCTTTTTGTGTCCTTGTTTGCAAGCCATATCTTTTTTGGTGAAGTATCTCTTCAGATCTTTGGCCTGTTTTTTTAAATTGCATGTTTGTTTTTTTATTATTGAGTTTTGAGAGTACTTTACTCTGGATATAATGTCTTTACATATTTATTATTTGCAATTATTTGCTTTCACTATGCAGCTTGTCTTTTCCTTCGTGTAATAGTTTTTTAAAGAGCAGAAATTTTTAATTTTAGAGTCCAACTTATTAGTTATTTTGTGGATTATGCTTTAGATGTCCTATCTAAGATGTATTTACATGATGAAAAGCCACAGTGTTTTAGAAGTTTTGTAGTTTTAGGTTTTACATTCAGGTGTATGTTGCCTTTTGGATTTGTATGTGGTATGAGGTATATCTCAAAGTTTTGTTGTTGTTTGTGTATGGATATCCAATAGTCCAAGCACCATTTGTTGAAGTGACTATCATTACTGATTTCCCTCTGTACCTTCATGGAAAATCAGTTGGCCACATATGTATGGGTCTATTTCTGGACTCTCTAATAAGTCTTGAAATTAAAATAGTATTATCTGTTTGTCTTATTTTTTAAAATGATTTTGGCTACTCTGGGTTCTTTGCATTTCCATGTGAATTTACGAATAAGTTGGTTAATTTCTACAAAATGTCTATTGGGATTTTGATTAAGATTCCATTGAATCTATAACTCTTATTTGCAGTGAATTACCATTTTAACAATATTGAGTCTTCTGACCTGTGAACATGGTATATCTCTCCATTTATTTACATCTTTAAAAATTTCTCTCATCATTGTTTTGTAGTTTTCAGTGTTTCACATCTTTTATTTAGATTTACCCTTATTTCATATTTTTGATGTTGTTACAAATAGCATTTTAAATTTTAATTTCTGATTTATTGTTTCATTTCTGATTGTTACTAGTGTATGAAATGTAATTGATTTTTATATATTGATCTTGTATTCTTTAACCTTGTTAAACTCACTTAGTTATTTTTATAGATTCCATTGAATTTTCTATGTAGATAATCACGCCATCTGCAAATACAGTTTATGTCTTGTTTTCCAGTGAAGATGCATTTTATTCATTTTCTGCTTTACTGCATTGGCTAGAACTTCCAAAACAATATTGAATAGACGTGGTGAGAGCAGATATCCTTCTCTTAATTGTAAACTTAGAGGGAAAGCATTCACTTCTTCTCTATTGGCATGATGTTAGCCGTAGGTTTTTTCATAGATGTCCTTTACTAAGTTGGGGAAGTTTTCTTCTATTCTTACTTTTCTAAAAGATTTTTTTTAAAGGAATGAATGTTGGATTTGGTCACATGCATTTTCTACATCTATTGAGATGATCACATAGTTTTTCTTTTTTTTACTTTAATATGGTGAATTACATTGATTTTGAATATTAAATAAGTGTACATTCCTGGGATAACCCTACATGGTCAGGATGTGTTAATACTGTTGGATTTGATTTACTAACATCTTGTTTATAATTTTTGCATTTGTGTTAATGAGGGATATTGTCCGGAGATTTCTTTCCTTCTAGTGGCTTTTTGAGTGATTTTGGATTCTGGATAATGCTGGCCTCATAGAATTAGATACTTAGAATTCCCTCCTTTTCAGTTTTCTGGAAGAATTTGTGTATAATTGGTGTTATTTCTTCCTTAAATATTCAGTAGAATTCTCCAAAGAAACCGTTTGGGCCTAGAGTTCCTTGAGGGAAGATTTTTAACTAAAAATTCAATTTCTTTGAAAACACAGGGCTCACTTTTTGAGTGAGCTTTGGTAGTTTGTGTCTTTCAGGGTTAACTGTTCACTTTATTTAAATTATCAAATTTATTGTCGAAATGTTGTTTGTAATGGACCCTTATGTCTTTTTAATAGTGGTAGTCTGTAGTGATGACACCTCTCTCATTCCTGATATTGGTCATTTGTGTCTTCTTTCTCCTGATCAGTTGAGCTAAAAGTTTATCAATTTTATATATTCTCAAAGAATCTGCTTTTGATCTAATTGATTTTATCCATTTTTCTGTTGTCCATTTCACTTATTTTTTCTCTGATCTCTTATTTCCTTTCTTCTACTTACTTTGGGTTAATTGTACTTTTTTTTTTTAGTTTTTAAGGTGGAAACTGAGGCTTGAGACCTACCTTCTTTTCTAATATAGATGCTTAGTGCTCTAAATTACCCCGTGTACTGCTTTAATGGAATCATACAAATTTTGGTGTGTTATGTTTGCATTTCATTCAGTTCAAAACACACTCTAATTTTCTTTTTGATTTCTTCTTTGATCCACAGGTTATTTATAGGTGTGTGATTTAGTTACCAAATATTTGGAGATTTTCCAGATACATTTCTGTTATTTTGGCTTCTACTTTTATTCCATTGTGCTCAGAGAATATACATTATGACTTGAATCCTCTTAAGTGTATTGAGCCTTGTTTTTATGACCCAGAATATGGTGCCTTAATAAATATTTCGTGTGCATTTGAAAACAAGGTGTATTCTGTTGTATTGGGTGGAATGTTCTATAAATGTCAATTAGGTAAAATTGGTTTATAGTGTCATTCAAATCTCCAGAGTCCTTAATGATTTTCTGTCTGCTTCTTTTATCGATTATTGGTTAATTTTCTCCTTGCAGTTCTATCAGTTCTTGCTTTATGTATTTTGAAGCTCAGTTATTAGGGACATAAACATTTAGGATTTTTATAGCCTTTTGATGAGTTGGCCTTTTATAATTATGAAATGACCTTCTTTATGCCTGGTAATATTCTTTGCTCTGTAATCTACTTTTTCTGATACTAATATAGCCACACCACCTTTCTTCTGACTACTGCTAACATGATATATCTTTTTCCATTCTTTTACTTGTAATCTGTTTGTGTCCTTATATTTAAAGTGCCTTTCTCATAGGCAGCATGTAGTTGGGTCTTGCTTTTTTATCCAATCTATCTTTTAATTGGGATATTTAGATCATTTATGTTTAATATGATTATTGATATGTTTAGGTTTTAATCTATCATCTTGCTTTTTGTTTTCCATTTGTTCTACCTATTCTTTGTTCTCTTATCCTGTTTTCCCTTGAAAACTGAGTATACTTATGATTCCATCTTTTTGTTGTTGGCATATTAGATAACATTCTTTGTTTCGTGATTTTAGTTGTTACTTTGGGGTGTATAATATACATGTTTAACTTGTAACCTAGCTTCCAGTGATACTATACCACTTCACCTGTAGTCTAAAGAACCTTCCAATAGTATACTTACATTTCTCCCCTCTCTACATTTGTCCTGAAATTCTCATACATTTTATTTTTACATATGTTATAAACCCCACAATGCAGTGTTATTTTTATTTAAACCATTATATTTTAAAGAGATTTTATTAAGAAAAAAGCCTTACATGCTTATCATGTAGTTCTGATTTCTAGTATTGAAATCTTCCTTTCTGTATATAGATCCATATTTTAATCTAATATCATGTACCTTCTACTTAAAGGGCATCATTTAACATTCCTGTAGTGGGGGTGGGCTTGTGACGAATTCCTTTGGCTTTTGTGTATACAAAAATGCCTTTATTTCTCCTTTATTTTTGAAAGATACTTTCTGTGAACACAGAATTCTAGATTACAGATCTTTTTTTCTTCAACTACTTTAAAGATGCTGCTCTAATGTCTTCTTACTGGTATTGCCTCACTTTAAATCTTTCTTTTTTTCACTAGTTTTGAGCCATTTGGTCATGATATGCTTTGGTGTAGTTTTCATGTTTCTTGTGCTTTAAGTTTTTTGGGCTTTTTGGATCTGTTCATAGCTTTACTCAAATTTGGAAGTTTCTGCCACTATTTCTTAAAATAATTTTTCTGTCTTTCCATCTCTCTCTTCTCCAGTTACTGATATACTAGACTGCTTAAAGTTGTCCTAGAGCCCACTGATGATCTATTCATTTTTCTTTTACTCTCTTCTTCCTGAGTTTCATTTTGGATAGTCTCTATTACTATACCTTCAAGTTCACTAGTATTTTCTTCCGACATGCCTAATATGCTGATAATCCTATCCAGTGTATTTTTTTACCTTATATATTGTAGTTTACATCTCTGGAAATTTTATTTGGGTTTTTTTTTATATCTTTCCTGTCTCAACTTTTTGAACATGTGAAGTACAGTTATACATTTTATGATCTTGTCTGCTAATCCTAACATCTGTGTCAGTTCAGGGTCAGTTTTTATGATTTTCTACACTATGGCTCATATTTTCCTGCCTCTTTGTATTGCTTGATACTTCTTTATTAGATGTCAGACATTCTGACTTTTACTTTCTTGGGTGATGGATATTTTTGTCTTTCTATAAATATTCTTGAGCTTTGTTCTGAATATACAGGTAAGACACTTGGAAACAGTTTGATCCTTTTAGGTCTTGCTTTAAGATTTATTTTGTGAAAACAAAGAAATGTTTGATGTAGGACCAATTCTTCCCCTTTATTAAGCAAGATTACTCTTTGTACTCTACCCAGCGTTCTGTGAGTTAGGAGTTTTTTCAGTCTGACTTGTAAAACCAGACAGTATTCCTGTGAATACTTGATGGGAACCCTATTCATTGCTCTCGCTCTCTCTCTCCAGCTCTTTTCGTCATTACTCTGGGAATTTCCACCAGCTTTCTACCTTCCTGCACTGTGGATGATAGCGTTCACCTCATTTGTTTCCTGTCTCTCAAAGATCAGTCTTTGTGACCTAAGGTCACAACAATATTTCGAAATATTGTTTCGTGTATTTTGTCTGTGTCTTGGTTGTTTCAGGAAGGAGGGCAAACCTGGTCTCTGTTGTTCAGTCTTGGCTGGAAGCAGAAGTCATGCCCTTTTATTTTACCTAGTTTTCTATTTTAAAAACATTTAAAATTTTCAATGGAAAAATTAATCAGTCTTTACCTTAATGGCTTCTGTCTTTGGCATTGTGCTTAGAAACACTTCCTTGTTTGAAGGCTTACAAAAATATTTATATTTTTTCAAGGACTTATATTGTCTTATACATTCAAATAGTTTGTTAACATGGAACCCCGTATTCTAGACAATTTGGCAAGTTGCTAAAATGGAAGGGAAAACAGCTGTAATTATATCACCAAGAACAAGGCTAATATACATATTAACATATGTCCTGTCTTGCATTTTTCTGTGCCTTCGTTTTTTGTGTAGTTGTTATCCTCGTGTGTATGTCGTTTGGCGTGTGCATCCAGTACATTATATCATCACCATTTTCCATGTTGCTACGTAATCTTCAAAATTGCATTTTAATGACTGAATTATGTTTCATCAAATGATTATATTGCGGTTATACTGCCTTTACTTATGTTGTTAAACATTTTACTTATTTCTTAAGCAGAATCTATAAAACATAATTATCAGGCAGGGCATTTTTAGGGAACCTTAACTGCCTACTTGCACATTTCCCTGACCCTACGAGGGCAGAGAGGCAGGTGCAGGGCCCTCTCAGCGTGTCATCGCTCCCTCTTCACGCCCACACCAGTGCACTCAGTAAAAGCCTGTCTGTATAAAAGCTAGAAGGAAAATAAAAACTTCAGTTTCCCAATAGTTCAGTCCATTCCTTGTTGCTCGTATAGTTATAAATAAAAAGCTTGTAATTTATATTTTTCGTTTGTGTTAACATGGCATCACGGTTATTTTCTAATTATTATTTGTACTTGGTTATTTTTAGGCAAATTGTTATTCAAGTCAAAGACATCATAATGCAGAGTGCTTTATCAGTACCACCAAAAGATCAAGGTAAGATAAGCCATGCCAGGGAAACCGGTAATGTGCGTGTCGTAAAGAGTTTTAACTAATGCATTTAACGTCACTGTCCTCTAACCATAAGGTGACTTATTTCCTGGAACTAAGAACAAAAAATCCAATTACATACGAAAGTTGATTTCTTTTGGTAAATTACTTGAGTGTCTGTGGATTCCTGGTTTATCAGACAACATCCCCTTTACTGAGAGCAGGCCATCTCATTCCACATAAAACTCACAGACCCCAGCACGTCAGCTGGCAATTTAGCTGGCGCTCACAGATGTCAAATGAAGTTACAGGGTATTGGCTTTAATGAAGCAGAATGACGTGTGTTCTAGTGAGGAGGGTGTGTGTACAGTATATATATTCATGCACACGTATGCACACACAACACACACGTAGAGAGAGAGAGGATGTTCGCTTATACATTTTTGACCTATTTCTTCCCATATACCCATTTAACAAAAAGAAACATAAAAGAAACCGTTTCCCCTCCATATGAATTTTTAAAAAGAAAATCATGGGGTTTTTTCAGCAAGAGCCCCTGGACCTTTCAGGAAGGCCGTTTACAGGTGGAGATAGAGTCATTTCTGAATAAAGAATAACTAAGTTTCCCTCAGTATAAATGGCACAGTCTAACCTTTAAGAGGAATTCAAGTCTTTCCCCGCCTCTACTGACTCTCTTCCCTACAGAAGGTTTGATATGTGTGTGAGAAAAATAATGCCTTTAAATGGTTCAAAACTGGGCTTTGTCAGTGGAAGGTGTAACTGTTAGTGAAAGGAGGGCGTGTGCTTTAAGGACCCCTGAGCTGGAGAAAACACTCCTGTTCGCTCTGCCAAAAT
Organism: Physeter macrocephalus; assembly: GCF_002837175.3. Taxonomy (NCBI): domain Eukaryota; kingdom Metazoa; phylum Chordata; class Mammalia; order Artiodactyla; family Physeteridae; genus Physeter; species Physeter macrocephalus. The sequence continues at coordinate 7,500,473 of NC_041224.1, read as the reverse complement.
GAAAGGTGGTGGCGTAACTGTGAAGAGCGTGGCGTCTGCCTGAAAGTCGTTCGTGCCCCTGAAGTGCCTAAGCTTTCGGGTGTACATCACTTGACCTTAACTTTCTCATCTATGAATCTGTAAAATGAAGAAAGTAAGCCCTGCGCTCTAGCTGATGTGGGGATTAAAGGAGGTAGTACATGTAAATCACCCTGCACACCGCGGCCCGCGGAGCGGGCCCTCGTGAGGTGACAGCGGCTCTTGCTCTCGGGGTGGTTATTAACACGTGGGCCCTGTCCGCCCGTGGAGGCCCACGCAGGGAGATGGGCGCGGCTGCCTCCTGCTGGGGATGCCTCGCCGCCTTCCAAGGCCACGCGTGATCCAGGGGCGCTCATGGGAAGCGAACGCAGAGCAGACCCCCGGCTGGTTTCTCATCCAGGCCCGTGGCCAGAGGGAGAGTAAGAGCCCTTGAGAATCGCACACGTCCTAGCCCCAGACACTAGGGCAAGAGAGCGGCCGGGGGGAAAGGGGGACGGAGAGCAGAGCAGGCCCCCGCTAGAAGTTAGAAGTGTGCGCGCCCGCGAGCGTTTCGGTATGTGTCCCCTGGGGGATTTCTGCCCTTGTAGCTGATCAGGGTCCAGGCTGGCCCGACCTCCTGCCTCTGAGCAAGCGAGGAGAGGTGTGGCTGCTTAGGAGAAAGAGTGTTGGACTGAGCGTCCGGAAAGCCGGGTCCCGTCCCGGATATAGCTCCAACCAGCTGTGGGCCGCCAGGCGAGTTATTTTGCCCCTAAGCCTGGCTTTCTTACGAGCGAAGCCAGGATTCCTTGCCGTTCTTTCCCAGCTCTAGCAGGTTATGAGTCAGGGTGAGTAACTAAGCAACGAGCTGCTGGGCTTCTGGCTGACACAGGGAAGTAAAGCTTGTCTCCACTCACACCTCTTGCCTGCTTTGCTCTCCTCAAGGTTTACTTTGCTTTGGTTTTGTGTCTTCCTCTCTGAGCTGCTGTGTAAGCTTAGTTATTACCTCCTTTGACTCGACCAAAGTATAAGATGCCCTCAAGCCTAGCGAGGATTCAGCAGCTCTCACAAATTCTGCATCAGTCTTTCCTGGGACCAAAGGTGTGTAAGCCCCAAACCCGGAATTTGACAGAGAAAGAGATATAATAACTAAAAGATCTCAATTAATCGAGGGCCGTAGTGTAATAGTCACTCTACCTACAACTTGACATCCATTGTTTTATTTAATGCTCACAGTGTTCAATATAATCTTTATTTCTGTGGTTCAGGGAGATTAGATTTTTTTTTTACCAAGGTCACAACCAGTTCAGTGACTGAGCTAAGATTTGAACCTAGATCCATCAAAATCCAAGACTGTTTGTCCCCTGTGTCATACTGTAAATTTATAAAGAAGATCTCGAATCTATTTTTAGATCATCCCCCTTTTTCTTCTCTGATGAAACATTGTGCTTAATTAAATATATGCCCGCTTAAAGCTATTTCAATCCAAAGTAAGCAGAAATTAGAATTTGTATCGTGGGAAATTATATCGGTAAGGAAAACTATGAGACCTAAGAATTGCCCGGTTATTCGTTAATTTACTCATTTATCAAATGCTTTCTGTGTGTCCTGGACTACCATTAATATTTTTTAACAAAGAAAAATGCCAGATTTTTAAATTATGATTCTGTTTTCATTTCTTTCATCAAATATAATCACTTAAGGGACATGAGAAGTTTGCTGATCACATGTCATTCATTAATTAAGTGCTGAGTGATTTATGTAATGAACTATTGATGGCTGTCTATAAATTACAGTACTTTCAAATTTCAGACTTGTAAGCACACGCGCGCGCACACAGGCGCACACGTGCACATTATACACGTTAACGTATGAAATTCAGGTAGGACGTCACAGCAGAGTTGTGGAGCTTAAGAAAATCCATGGCATCATACATGACACTATCTTCTAACAAAATTACATACAGTGCAAGCAGATTTAATGATCACCAAGACAGTACTTACCAGGAACTATGCCAGATGCTATGAGGGATCCAAAGATAAATCAGACAGAAGCCTGCGCTCTTACAAAACACAAAATCCTAGCAGAACAGCAGACATGTGTGTAATTAACCAGAATAAAGCATGACAAATGCTGTATTAGACCTGAGTGTGACGTACTTGGAGAACAGTTGGTTGAGCCAGGAGTTTGAGGCTGGTCAGGAAACACGACAGGAGGTAGCGTGTGCTCAGGATGTGAGCACAAGTGTAGAAGTCAGTCAGGTGGGGTTTAGGGGTCACGGGATGTGGATTAAAGCTGGGAAAGAACTAGAGGAAACGAATTAGAAATTCCAGGGCCTTCTATTTAAATGTTTCCTAATTTTGGATAAAGAAATTAACATTGTAACATCACTCAGATAATTTGTACTATATTAAAAGCTTTCCGTTATAATCGTGTCGTTATGATCCCTTTCTGCGTAAAAGTATTACTTGTAGAATCTCCAGAAGTTCGTCAGACTTATTTTGTTACAATTGTCTACCTTCTCATGCATTCAGGATTTGGAGATAGGGTTTATGGTTGTCCCATAACTTTCTTTTTTTGTTTGGTCTTTTCAAATGATAAGCTAATAAAAATGTAAGGACATGTATTTTGTGTTGGAAAACAGCAAATTGTAGCAAGTGATAAACCATGTTTTGGAAAAAAAAAAAAAAAAAAAGGCATGAAAACAACATGATAAGGCCAACTACAGTCGTAACTTCCACTTTAAATTTGTTGAAGGAAAGAAAACCACCACAGTGATTGAAAATGCAAAGGCATTGATTTACTTGCCAGATGAGGAAACACACAAGTGAGCAGCCTTGCCAAATGGTTCTGTTAGAGGGACAGTTTACGTTTGTTATGCGCCAGGAAGAAGTTGACTGTAGTTGTGCCAGTTAAGGATTCTCTGAAGTGAGCACCTTGGAGAGGGAAGGATGAGTGTCAAGTCCCCACACAGTTCATTAACACAAGTCCCACTGTTCATTGGTCAGAGAAGAGTCTTAGGTCCAGGGAGGGTCTGTTTTGCTGGAGCCATTCAAACCTCTTAGATAGTCGCCAGCTTCGCAATTCAGTTTTGCCATTTCCTAGGCAAGTCTGCTGTGAGTAGAAAGGTCTTAGAGGTCTTCTAACACTTTTCTCGGCTCTGTCATAACATTTGTATAGTTTAAACATAGTTATCAAATTGTGAGTGCTATTTTTATTCAGTGAGAGTGAGAATAAATGGCGCTGAGAAAATGGCAGATGCTTTGAGGCGTCTTACTTCTTTTGAGTAAGAAGTAGTGGGTCTTAATGACCCCCTTCAGAAACACTGCAGTTAGCTAAACACGCTCTGTACCATGCCTACTAATTTTCAAAACCTGTGCATTATTTAACTGTGAAGCCAATAGCCATTACTGTCTTTCATGTGAATTCAGATTTGGAGCTGTGGGAAAATAAAAACAAACCTAGATTTTCTGATTCAGTGAAATACTTTAAAAATAATCGTGGCACAGCCTAAAAATATATTCTTATGTCTTACAGACTTAAAAAGCTGTACTTACATCTTACAGAAATAAACATTTTCAGTATTAGTGAATATAGAATTTTTGAACTCAAGGAACACTTGGGGTAGGTAGTTAATAATGTTCTTTTTTTTTAAGTTTAGGAAAATGATCTTACTTATTTTAGACTCAGTATCTGTTGGGTTCTTTATGTAAACTTCTTAATGAATTTTCTGTCTTTGGTGGGCTTTAAGGCATCCTGGCATGTAGTGGTTTCTCAATTACATATTACATTTTGTTAAAAGTGCTTTAAACTCTCAAACACTTTTTTAAAAAATCATATTACTCAGATGCTATGAAAAGATTTTAATCTTTGTTTTTTATGAAACACCAAGCTGAAGTTGTCAAGTCTATGTGTTCACTTAACAAATATTTATTGCCTTTGGAGGGGCAATGAGCAAGGAGCAAAGGGGGGAAAAAGGAAAACCAAACTAAGCTCTACTGTCTTATAGCTCAGTTTCAGTAAATAAAACTGGGCTGTCTATCCAAGCAGGAGTTGACCTTTCATGAGGATTCAACCTAAGAATGGCTTATTGTCTTGTCATCTAACTAAAGTTTCACCCTTGGAACGTGGTATTGGAGATGTTTCCTAAGCTCCTTTCCTGTCTTTTGTCCTCCCCTTCCGTCTCAGTCTGGGGAAAGAACACCAGGCTAAGAGCTGGACAGCTGAGCTCTGGTTATTCTTCTGCCCTTCTTTCTAGGCTCTGTGAGCTTGGGTAAATCTGTGAGCCTCAGTCCTTTCATCTTTCAAATGGGTATGTTAATTTTGCCCTGACACGGTCCAATGAGATAAGGTACTGTGATTCTCGTCATTTGCAGCCATCACATTCTGTAAAGTCACCACAAACACTGAATTAGCTAATACCGCACCATGGCTCCTACGGGAAATGCAGGGTTAGGTTTCCTGTGAGCCTTTGGTCATTTTCATCAGCTGTCAACACAGACCCTGGCTTTATGTGTGTTTCTGTTTAAAGACACCTCACTGAACGTATCTTGTTGATTCCTTGACATTAATTGGCCTCACAGACGCAGCATTATAACTCATGCCTGAACAAAGCTTATCGAACACACGTATTTTTTTCCATGAGGCACATCAGACTCTTCTAATGCTTAGGAACACTGCACAGGCATATCAGCACTATGCTCGAGGGCTGTTTTAAACAGTGAAATCACTAACAAAAAGGAAAAAAAAATTTTTAATGTGGTGCCAAATAACTGCAAAAAGGACACTTGTTTACAGTATGGGAGCTGAAACAAGGCAGAGCATCAACTACCGCTAGGAACTTGACACACACTTTTTGCCTGTGCATGTCTACGCATGACCACGACAGTGCCACCAGTATGGATTTGGGGGTTGCAAATAAACTTTAGCAGGCAGGTGAATATGCACAAATACAGAATCTGCAAGTGAGGCTCAACCACGTATGAATGCACTTCGTAAACTCTTAGAGCGCAATATAAATCGCAGAGTCAGTTACAGAATAAAAGTTCTTTTGGAACGCAGATATAATAACTTTGTGTAAAGTTGATATGATCGGTGTCAAGTTAATCAGGTAATAAGTATACTATTTGAACGTGACCACAAGTTCTTAGCTCAGTAAAGCTACAAAGACAACTCTTGCTGTGAACTCTGGCTCTTCAGTGCTCACATTTAATACACAGTAGCAAGGAGAAGCACTGTAATTTGATGCTTTGCCCTTAGTGGTTAAGGTGGCTTTGTGACCTCATTAAAGGCGGGGAGGGGCATTCCCTATGTTTAACCAAAATATTATGTTTCTAAATATGTGACATTCATATGGAAACGTTTTGATCTTAACTAGCGGTGTAAGTGCTCTTCTTGGGCTTTTGGTACCATTTTATGTTGCAGACCAAGTACAAATTGACATTTTCAAGCTGGTTTTGGTTAACTCCTTAATGTTGGAAATTGGAACTTTCCAATGTAATAACCTCTGCAAAATACTGCTGTATTAGTATGTTACGCTGTTGACAGAAGTACAAATGGAAAACACACACATACCTATAGAAATTTCCTTGTAGAACAAAATGGAAATGACTTGGGTGGCCTAAACCTTACCAGGTAGACCTCATATTGGGAGTTATTCTCCTATTTGAGATAAAATACTAGAGTCTGGAATATTCTTTTTAGTAAATTCGGTTTATGAGTATCTCTGTTGTTTGAAATAGCCAGATTTCCACTGCTTAAAAAGCAGGCTAGGGCTTCCCTGGGGGCGCAGTGGTTGGGAGTCCGCCTGCCGATGCAGGGGACGCAGGTTCGTGCCCCGGTCCGGGAGGATCCCACGTGCCGCGGAGCGGCTGGGCCCGTGAGCC
>NC_041224.1:7488236-7494329 GCF_002837175.3 Physeter macrocephalus | reverse complement strand
GTGAGAGGCCCGCGTACCGCGAAAAAAAAAAAAAAAAAAAAAAGCCGGCTACTCACCAGATCATCTCCTCTGGCCTGTATCAGTGTCACTGTAGCCACTCGGCAGCAGAGTCTCGCAGAAGCTCCAATTAACCATGTAAATGTATTTCATAGCATCACATCTCGCTTTGTCAGAACCCCTGCTGCCTTTCTATCATTTCTATCATTAACATAAATGCAGGTGCAAACAGCATTTATGTACTTTGATAGGAGGTAGTTGGAGACATCTCACCGTGGGACCCAACATTTTCAGATTGTATACATCTGTTCAGATAATGTATGCGGCCCCAGCGACATGAACACAAGTATGGGAACATCTGCCCCCGAGACCATTGGCCATATAGCAGGTGCTTACATCTTTATTTATGCAGGTAGTTGGTGTGATAAGCTGAGTGGGGATAAAGGAAAGAATTTCGACAGCGGTATTTAGATGTTATGCAAGCCAGAAGTATATGCTAGGCATTTTATGTTTGTACAAGTCTACTACTAATAGGAATAGAAATTTGTAAGTCTAGTCATGCTTTGAATGAACATATTGTTCTTGTCTTTAAATCAATTGGCACCAAAACCCTAAAAACATTTACAGAAATTCCAACATCCAACTTATTATTTTGGTTTTGATAAAGTAACTTTAAATGATTTTGAATGCATTTTGCTAGCAGTTCTGAAAGAAAAACAGTGCTCTGTTTTTTTCAAAGATTCTAGTACTACTAAGAGAATCTTGTGATGATATTTCTTAAAATTGGAGAAAAAACACAAATCTCATTAGTTTAAATATGCTATAAGATGTTCCATGAATATAAATTGAGTAAAATAAATTTCAAAGCATTAATATTTATAATATTTTTGTCAAAAAAATTTTTTATTTAAGCTGTATTCTAACATTTCCAACTAGTGATATTTAATTATAATTTATATCTTTATTAGGATAAATTACCTTTAAACACTTCATTTTCACAGCTCTGTCTCATGGATTTGCCATATTATATTCTCACAAGGGAAAAGCGTGAAGGAAACAAAAACTTATCAACCAAAAGCAAGACATTTCCAGATTTTATTTTCTATTCTCATTCACATACACACACAAAAAATCAGAATCTTGAAAGAGCTTGAACTAGATTTCATATAGTCGGCAGTTCTCAAACATTTTAGTTTCAGGCCCCTTTACACTCTTAAAAACTATTGAGGACTCAAAGAATATTTGTTTATGTCAATATTGTCAAATGGGATTTACCATATTTGAGATTATAAACTGAAAAAAATATGTATTTGTGAATTCATTTTAAAATAACAGTAATGTCACTACAGCTTAACATAAATAACATATTTTGTGTAATTGACTATATTTTCCAAAGCAAAAAAATTAGTGAGAAGACTAGCATTGATTTATGTTTTTTGCACATCTTTATAAAGTCTGGCTTCACGGAAAATGGTAGGAGTCTCCTATCTGGTCCTGCATTCAGTATGTTGTGATATATTGTTTATGTTGAAGTATTTGACGAAAATCCAGCTTTACAGTAACTGGAAAGGGAGGGAGTATTTTAATAGGCTTTTCAGATAATTGTGGTTAATTTTCTTTGCTACTGCACCACAATGTGTCAGAGAACTATACCTGAGTTTAAACGAGTCAGGTAACAGCTTGAAGTTTACTTGTAATGTGAAATTTGAAACCATGTCAGTGTACTTATTGTATTCTGTTAACATTTTGGTCCATCGTGCAATGTGTTTTAGAAAACAGTTCACTGAGTTATGCAGATCTTCTATATATGTCATTTTATACAATATTTTAAAAATCATATTTGTTAAAATAACCAGCAGTCTCACCTGAAAAATCACTAAGTGTAGGGAAGCTTCAATCTCCTGGTGATGGATTCAAGTTTTCCAAAATTCTAATGCTGCTCGAAAGAATGATTTTTATCATTGGCCATGGATACTGCCAGATGTTTTTTCTTGTAATGACAAGCTTTGTTCATTCACTTCTGAGAAAATGTCTGCGAGGTACCCAGGTCTGAATATGTTCTCTCAACATATGTCTGTCAGATGTTCTTTCAAGTCAAGATGGTTACTCCATGAAGAGCAGCTAGTTCGGCTTCAGGCCATCACATGAGCACTGTTCCTCGTGGCCACCGTCATGCCTCAATGAGCGGCGGAAGTGCTCTGGGGGGATGAACCGTGTCATCATGCAGAATTTTTAAAAGGCCTGTAAGGATCAAGGTTTAAGAAAACTGACATTTCATCCTGCTTTTTTCTTCTACTGAGGGAGTATGATGGCAAAGGATACGGCTGCTTGGACAGTTTGCTGTCACTGCCTGAGTTCACTTGTACCCAGTTACCTCCTTTGCTCCATCAGTGCAACACGTGCAGAGGCCAACAGGGTAGAAAAGGCAAGTGACATCTTATTACGAGTTTGAAAAGAGAGTGTGAGGACCCTCCCCACGTTGGCAGACCATACTTTGAGAAACCATGCTCTAGTCTAATCCTCCCTTGGTAAAAAGAGAAACTTAAGGCCAGGAAAGGTTATGATCTCGCGCAGGCTCACTCCAGTAGTAAGTGAAAGAGCCAAAGCCAGGCCTCTGTTCTCTTTCTTGCATGTAACGCAACTTGTCTTGTTTCCCCCGAGGAGCTTCCCCCTCACCACCCAAAAAAGGAAAATTCTCAGACGCTCAAGTTGACTAAAGGGGCGGGACTTACCACATGAGGAATTTAGAAATTCTTTCAGCATTTTCAGACCTTTTCATTCAGTCCTACTGTTCTTCACTGACCTCAGTTTTGGAAGCAAGTGCAATAGGATTTGAAAAAAATCTGGGAAATTTATGTTATAACTGAAATTATAAAAGACCTTAGTGATGATTTTTTTCCTTTCATTTTTGCTCATCATAAAAAACCTCTTTAAGTCGGTACCTAAAAGGGTTATTAAATTGATTGTGTAATTGATGCTTTAAAAAAGTTACATTTTGACGTAAGCCTAGAGGGTTTGTTCATCAGAAGCTCTGTAAAAGGCCACCATGGAGTTTGGGATTAAAATATACCCACTACTATATATAAAACCAACAAGGACCTACTGTATAGCACAGGGAACTCTACTCAATAACCTATAATACCTATAATGGAAAAGAATCTAAAAGAGAATAGATATGCATGTATACATATAACTGAATCACTTTGCTATACACCTGAAACTAACACAACATTGTAAATAAACTGTATTTCAATAAAAATTAAAAAAAAAAAAAAAAAAAAAGAAGAAGAGGAGGAAGGCCACCATGGAAGAAGACTGGCTTTTAAGCAGTCTTAAATTTCCTGTAAGTCTCCAGTAATCGTGCTGTAGACTCCTGTTAGAAAAAGGAAGCACGCTCTCTCTCTCCTGATGGTTACACTCTGATTGGAAAAGGTTAGTCAAAAGGATCTTTATTTTCCCAGCGTAGAGATGGATGGTGTGGCACTCACAGCCACTGGAGGAGACTGACAATATAAACAGAGTCATCACCAAACCCCTTCCTTAAGTTCAGTGTGTTGGAACGGAAGGAGAGCAGCTTTGGGGCCAGAGTGGGTTCAAGCCCTTCTCTCACCTACCAGCTTGTGACCTCGCCAGGAAGATTCAGTTCCTGCATCTGTGGCCCAGAGATGTTACTATCAAGAGCGGGTGGAGGTTGAAGTGAGATCATAGTTTAAGCACTGAATCTGACTCTTGACGGAGGGACATTTTAGTCCTTCACAAGGGTGTTTAAGGGTTCAGGGTGAGGAAAGATAGAGTTAATAAGTAGAAACGGGGAGCATATACTCTACCTATGGTAAATTTTCTCACAAAGAAAAGAAAGGAGATAGGGCAGTAGCTTGACGAGGAGAGAAAGCCCAAGGATTATATATGGTTGTTGGTTTTGTTTGTATAGTTTCTTGTCCAGCAAAAGCACAGGAGAAAGCAAGACAATACAGCTGAGAGCTATCAGGTCACTCATTTAGTGAATAACGTATTGTGTGACGGCCACGTACCAGACAGGGACTAGGGACTGAGGTCCTGGCAGTGAACAAAGCCAGCCCCTGCTTTCTTGGAGCTTACATTCTAGTGGGAGGAGACAGGTGATATAATCTCGTTATAAACATAAGTGCTGTGAAGGACAATTAAAGAAAACAGTTGAGCACCTGGGGCGGAGCACGGCCTTCAGGTGGGATGGTCAGGAAGAGGCCTCCTGAACGAACGCCGGCGCTCGCTGATGGTGTAGGAGTCCGGAGGCAGCAGGGGGGCCTGGAGACAAGCGTGGGCGCAGCACAGCGTTGGGAACACCCCATTTCCTGATTCTGAGATACACATCTTCTCACCTCTCGTGTTTCAGGACTCGGGGCATATGGTGTATATTTAGAGCAATAGGGCCTCGTCCTCCTGACCCCCGCCCCAGGAAAAAGCAACCATATTTGAGTTGCATAATTAAAGAGGAGAGTTTAGAAGTAGGAAGCAGGGGCAGTGACCTCTGTCTTCCGCACGAGGTGTCAGTCACTTGAAGCTGCTGTAACAAAGTACCATGGACCGAGTGGCTTCCAAACAACAGAAATTTATTTCTCAAGTTTAGAGGCTGAAAGTCCAAGATCAGGCACCAGCACGGTCAGGTGGTGGTGAGAGCCCTCTTCCGGGTGACAGGCTGCCATTGTCTCAGTGTACCCTCCTGTAGCAGAGAGAGAGGAAGAGAAGTCTCTGGGGTCCCTCTTATAAGGGCACCAATCCCCCTCATGAGGGCTCCACCCTCGTGACCTAATTACCTCCTAATACCATTACACTGGAGGTTAGCATTTCAATATGTGAATTTGGGGGTGGGGAGGGAAGGCACAAATACTCAGTTCATGGCAAGGTCAATGCCAAAAATCACTGACAAGAGAGAGCCACGGGGGAAGGGTAGGGTGGGGCAGAGGGGTGGGGCCTCAGACAAGCAGTGGGGAGAAACCTGGGCTGGTCCCAGTGAGGGACGGAAGGGAGTCTGCTAGGGCAAGAAACTGACTGTGGAATCAGTCTGCAGTCTCAGACTGGAGACCTGATGTTTATGACATTACCCAGTGTTCACAGTGGTTGGAGCTCTCCAGCACCAGGCAGCAGGTAGTGGGAATGGGAGGCACGGGGGAGTCGGGGGACCGGGCGGGGTAAGCACTGTGGAGAGACGCACGGCACGCCGGGAGTGTCCAGGGATGATCAGGCAGGAAGCCAACTCCAGGACCAGGGGTTTTTACCTGAGAACACACAGCTAGGAACGTGCAGAGCCTCGGGGCGAAGAGAACGCAGGCGGGCTGTGTCATCACTCTATCCCCTCGGAGAAGATGGGGAGTTAACTCGCACAACATGTGCGAGGAACACCCTAACCTGTGGACAAGAGTGAACGTGTCCCCCGGCCAGCTCTGTAGTCGTCATCCGAAGAACAGTAAAGATATTGATGGAGGGGGAGCCGGGCAGAGTTCTAACGGAAAGCAGTGCAGATTGGTCCATAGCTTTCACACTCCGAGGCCTTCGTGGTTTTGTACCTCAGAATCTGTACAGTATACGGGGGTTAGCTCACGGAGGGCCAGACTGGTCAGCCGCATGGGAATAACTACCACACGCCCAGGACCTCGGTGCCAGCAGTGCCTGGTGCTTCCTTTTCTTTCTCTTTATTTTCTTCCAAGCGTCAGTACCATAGGTGGTCTCTCTGTGTTAAGGTAAGATGTACGTTGATTGAAGAAATGAGGAACAGTAAAGATTTAGCAAGCAGGAGTTTTAGGGCATAATTATCCACATAACAAAGAAATACGTGGTGCTGTACATTTGTACTTACAAATCATGAACTATTTGACATAAAAGCTGAGGTATAGAAAGACTTCCAGCAAAAAAAAAAAAAAAATCCTAAATCATTGTGAGTTGAAGATAAATCAGAAGTGAACATAAAACATCTGTAAAACTACCATACAGCAGTGGAACCGTTATTTCATTCTTTAAAATGCAGTTTCGGGCTTCCCTGGTGGCGCAGTGGTTGAGAGTCCGCCTGCCGATGCGGGGGATACCGGTTCGTGCCCCGGTCTGGGAGGATCCCCCGTGCCG
>NC_041224.1:7438106-7487744 GCF_002837175.3 Physeter macrocephalus | reverse complement strand
ACAGCTGACTCGGAAGAAGTCGGAATCTCCTGGAAAGACAGCACGTGCAGGTATTCGTTATATGGGAGTTAGTGTGTCAAACGAAGTGATTTGCCGCTTTCACCTGGATGCGGTTCAGTTAGCAAGGCCTTCTCAGCTTCAGCTGTGGACTCAACTGAACGTTCACAATGCTAGCAACGTTACCAGCAAAAAGAGTAACGGGAGGACGGGCTTAATAAAGCTTCCCTCTGTCTTGCTTTGCGTTCCTCATATAGATCATTAGCTCTTAGTTAAATTCTGGTGCTACTCAGTCATTCTTAGATTTGGGTAAAGATACCAAGTTGACTGCTTTGTAATAGTGAATAAAATCTTGCTCACATTACAGTTTTCTGGGGTTTGTTTTTTGCCAAAAAGATAAATAACTTCATCTTTCTCAATGCATTAAAAATAAGAATATTTCATAGTTTTCAACTGTTTTTCATCAGAAGCACTTGAAATTAAAAATAGTTCCTCCCAGAAATGAGGACTGATACAGGGGGCTTAATTAAAATGAAGGAGAAATTCACTGAAATTGAGCATTATTGAAATGTACTTTATTTTATTTTTAAAATAAATTTATTTTATTTATTTATTTATTTTTGGCTGCGTTGGGTCTTCGTTGCTGCGCGCGGGCTTTCTCTAGTCGCGGCGAGCGGGGGCTACTCTTCTTTGTGGTGCGCAGGCTTCTCACTGCGGTGGCCTGTCTTGTCGTGGAGCACGGGCTGTAGGCGTGTGGGCTTCGGTAGTTGTGGCACGTGGGCTCTAGAGCGCAGGCTCAGTGGTTGTGGCTCACGGGCCTAGTTGCTCCGCGGCATGGGGGATCTTCCCGGACCAGGGCTCGAACCCGTGTCCCCTGCATCGGCAGGTGGATTCTTAACCACTGCGTCACCAGGGAAGTCCCTAAAATGTATTCTAAATGTAGTGCTTTTTAAATTTTTATTTGGGACATTAATTATATGACCCAAAACGAATAATTAGCTACTTGGATTTAACAAAAACCACATTGTGTAATTTTTTTTTCTTTTATTGCCGTTAATGTTTTAGGTAACCGGCTTTTAAATTTGTTCATAAAGAATGCTTGTTTCCCCGTGCTTCATGACATATTCACATATCTAATTTGTTCAATTTTATGGGCTACAGACCCTCTTTGGATGCCAGACTTTTCTTCCTATAAACAAGCTATCTTAAACTTACTTCTTAATGATTCCCCCACCCCCCCCACCCCTGCAGCATACTGAAATCTACAAGTGCTGTCAAAGTTCTGGTTGCCCTGCCCCACCTTCTGAGAGTCCCCGTATTTTCTCTTCCGAATTGAGAAACCCCGTGGCCATTGCTCTCACCGTCCTCCTGAGATGTGGCCAGAGTCGCTAGTCCCACTCTAGACCCCGTCCCTCCCAGGACCCCTGAAACCTGGGCTTACCCCCATCCCCAGAAGGGCCACTAGGGGAGTTTTGTCCCTGCTAAGCTGGAGAACAACAGCAGTTATAGCATCAATACTCAATATAAACAAAAGCAGAAGAGGGTGTCCCCAGAAAACAGCTCTTTACAGTGCACGTATGTTCACTCCTATTCACTAGAACTGTTCATCTGATTGGCACTTTGTCAACTGGATGCAAAAATTGGGGGGTGGGGCAGGGAAAAGAGAGCCTGATAGGCTGCATCAGATGTACTACGTGAGCTGTCAGAGAGAGGCCAGAGAGAAGTGCTTTACAGGTTTTTGGGGAGCTTCATTCACAAGTAATAGTTATTCCTTCCCGCTTTCCTTGATTTACCTCTCAAAAGAAACACCCGTTTAAGGGTTCAGTGCTGCGGCCGCCGTATGATTCACGGTCAAGATTTGTGCGTTTCTTCCTCCCACCAAAAATAAATGTCAGGAGCTTCATACTTCTTGGCAAGAGAAGGTAGGAAACTTGCTGAGGATCTAACATGTGGTAAGCACTACCCTGGCACGTTTAATGGGCACTTTCTTCATTTAATCCTGACAGCGACCAGATGCTATTATGCCCATTTCATAAACGGGAACATTCAGGCTGTGAGAGTGACTCTCCCAAACCGCGAGACAGAGACAGGAGTTGAACCCACATCTGTCTGAATCCCCAAACCCATGATCTTACCACTAGAGACTGTGGTGGTGACTGTCTCCATGCGTAATAGCTTCCAGGCAGCAGGGAGAGCTGGGAAGAGCCTTTGGCGTCACGTGGGCCAAGGCTTGAGTTCCAGCCTGTTTCCCGCTGGCTGCAAAATCTTTATCCGTAAAATGCACATAACAGTAATTCCTAACTCAGCGCGTTGTGGGGATTAAAGGAGATAATGCGTGCGAAGTATTTTGCACGGTACCTGACACATAAATTGGGAATATGCTTGCTTCCTTTGTACAGTGTCAGGTTTCCTGAACCTGGGCTCCTGGTAGAGTGACTCTAGGCGGGCCGAGTGCTGTAGATGTGTGGACTAGAGTGATGCTTGGCATCCCGAGTCCTTGCAGACAAAGCACCCTGTGCTGGCCTGTGTTGCCCGCACGCTTTACGGTGTGCCATCTCTCCCGCCAGCACGCAGTACAGCCCTGGAGATGGCGCCGCAGAGCCGGGACGTGCGGGGGAACGGGTGGGCGATGGCGCCACGTGTTTGTAGGTATTTCAACAAAATTAAGTTGAACTCTCTTGTGTTCTGAGGCGTCTCTTTCATCTCGGTTTCTCCGGGGTTTTACCATGCTTGTTTTAACCAGAGACCATCCTGGGAAACAGTCTGGACCCCAACTGGAACTTATTATTGGAAAGCCAAGTGGGAGGGAGAACAGGGTTGCCAACCAGTAAAACTGAAGATGGGTTTTTCAGTTTAATAAAATGAAAACCTAAACAAGCCCTAAAGGTTTTGGCTCTTTTGTGAACAAGACTTGGCAACACTTTCGCTCTGAGCCTGGAGCCAGGGGCTGCGTCAGGAGCCGGGGGCCCTCTCTCTCCACCTGCTCTGCGCTCCGACTTAGCCGCGGGCCCTCGGGTCCCCACAGATGGAATGAGGGGACCGTGCCCGAGCCAGCCAAGCGTCGGGCAGGAAGAACTTTGTTCAGAAGCAACGCCGCGGGCCCGGTTCGTGCCGGCGGAAACCAGGAAGTGTGCTGCTTGCAGCTCCCGCACGGTCACCTGCCCCGCGCTCCCGTGTCCTAACGCTGTGCGCGGGGCCACGCTGCGGAACGGTCTGACGGGGCGGGCTCAGGTGAGGGCGCGTGGTGCCACTGGGCCCCCAGCTGCCCCCCGCCGCCTGTGAGGGCAGCCGACACGCACCGGCGCCGTGCTCTGGAGGAGATGGAGGAGGACGCACACGGTGCTTTCTCCAGACAGAGACGTGGCCGCCTTTCTGGATTTGTCAGAACCCTGTGGACAGGAAGTGGGAAACTCAACTTGGAATATCTGCTTTTACCTTCCGGTGACTATCACCTTTTCATCAGTTCTCTAATAAGCGGGCTGTTGGAAAGAATCATTTCATGGTCATTGAAGTTTGGAGATACGACAAGCCATTGCTATTTCAAATTTTCTTTTTTCTTCTCCTTAGAATTCAGAGATAAAAATTACATTTTGGAGCTAATTCGGGCAGTTTTGTAGAGAATTTTCCCCCTTTTGAGGGGAGGATGAAGGAGAGGAAGGAAGGTCATTGCTTCACGTTGGAATGGGACGGACCTGGGTTGTGTGGATTTGGGCATGTAATTAGCTTCCTCAAGCCTCTTCTTGCCGCATCTGTAAAAGGGAACAATAATGTTGATTTGCAGAGTTTGCATAAGGATTCAATTAAGAGACCAGCACAGAGACTAGACCATAATAAGGACTCATTACCTCCTCGTTTTCCTTTAATCCACAGTTAGATCAAATTCTCACCAACTGTAAATGTCACTCTTCAAAATAATTGTTTAATATGCTTAACATATTAAAAACAGTCCACCTTTAAAATCCTAAGTATTTGCATCGTAGAACTGTGCAAAAATTTATTTTACTGACTGAGCCGTTTATGTTTTCAGTTTAAAAAAGTCCACGTTTAGTGCCTGAGAGTCCTGTGGGTCTCTCTAACTGTGTTATGGGTAATTCCACAGGATTTCCAGAAATGATGAATGTCAGTGGAAATTTCGACTTACCATTTAGTGCACAGTGCTATGAAATCTGTAATTTAGTAGGTGACAGGTGACGGGGTTTAGATCACACCATCTGGGAGAGGCCTTGTAAATGTGTCGTGGAATAAACCACTGTTGCAGCTACATGGCCAAGAAAGACTTCCCACAATCAGACGTCTCAGTGTTTTAAAAAACTTAATGGCATTTGCAGTTTCTCTAAACACTCCTATTGTTCAAACCTCTTTAAAAAGAAAAAAAAAAGAAAAACCCTGTAGTTATTATAGCATAACTGACCTTTATCGCAGACTGCCCTGTTCTATTTTAAAGAGCCAAATGTTGGGAGGAACAGTTCTCAGGACTTCGGTTGTCCTTCGGAGGTAATGAGCTGTGATGCTTCCCAGGGCTGAACCTTGGGGGGTAGTGATGAACTGCCTGTCAGACGATTCGATTACTTGCCTTATCATTAGCAGTTCTTATCACTAAGTAGGCAAGGAAAGTAAAAACCCGAGAGGCTCTCAAGGTGTCATCTGGACACAGTCATTTACATACGGACGCACACTTACCCATCACAGGTATCCCCACGGATACCCCTTTGCACAACGGATCCAAAAGGGAAACTTTCATTTTCCTTTTATTCGTTCAAAAAATATTTGTAAGTACCTCCTGTGTGCCAGGCCCAGAGAGTATTCAGTGGGAAATACACATTCATCTCACCCCGACCTGTACCTCCCCCGGTGGCTCCACCCCGAAGGCCACACTAAGACCAGTTTCTTTGGTTTCCTTTGAGAGGTAGTCTGTGTGTATACAGGAATAGATTTGTGTGTGTTTCTCAGTGCTTTTTTTTAAAAATCCAAGTGATGGCGTACGATAAACCTCACGTCTTGGAGAGTATTCCATATCAGTCTAACTCATTCTTCTTTTCCACTGTGGCATAGTATTCCGTTGTATGGTTGGGTGAGTATTGTATTAGTACCCTGTTGCTGGACGTTTTAGTAATTCCTAGGGGTTTTTTTCCCTCTATTTTTGTGGCCTCGCCGTCTTTCTCCTGCCTCGCTTTTCTTCCGAGGCGTCGTTTCGTTCGCTATCCCTGCATCATTAATGACCCTGGGAGGTGGGACTTGGCACCACCTTCGTGAAGACCCACCTTGTATGTCCTCCCCGACAGATGCGGGCAGGCGTGAGCAAGGTAGTTTCCTGTGCAAGGCCTTGTCTTTTCACCCCACAGATTTCTCGTGATTAGCTTGGGATTAGTGGTCATGAGGCCAGCTGATACACTCTTCTACGCCAGCACCCGCTTCTCCGAATTGCAGGGAACCTGAGGAGGATCACTCTGTGTGGCAGGCCCCATACCTGCCACCCAGGGCTCTGTGGTCTCAGGCCACCGGGCTGCTCACCGATCAGTGCTCTCTGTTGCGGGACAGCTGGTTACCCTGAAGAGTTTCCTGTGCTCCTGGACCACAGTCGGCCTCCTTTTCTTTTGACGCTGCCATTGCTCTTCGTGTCTGATTTTATTTCCACTGTAATGGAAGAACTCTTTTTTTTTTTTTAATTTATTTATTCATTTATTTTTGGCTGCGTTGGGTCTTCATTGCTGCGCGCGGGCTTTCTCTAGTTGCGGCGAGCGGGGGCTGCTCTTCGTTGCGGTGTACGGACTTCTCGTTGCGGTGGCTTCTCTTGTTGCAGAGCGCGGGCTCTAGGCGCGCGGGCTTCGATAGTCGTGGCTCACGGGCTCAGTAGCTGTGGCTTGTGGGCTCTAGAGCACAAGCTCAGTAGTTGTGGCGCACAGGCTGAGTTGCTCCGCGGCACGTGGGCTCTTCCCGGACCGGGGCTTGAACCCGTGTCCTCCGCATTGGCAGGCGGACTCTCAACCACCGCGCCACCAGGGAAGCCCTGGAGGAACTCTTGAAGATCAGTTGAAGCACATCCACTTTATACGTATCATAATTAGCTCCCTCCCTCCCCTTTGGAATGGCTCAATAAAGATAGCTGGTTTCATTGCTGGAAACCTTAACTGTCAGAAGGTTGCTTTCTTACACTTGGTCATAAAACCTAGGAAGCCCCTTCCCAGCTGGAGTCTTCCGGGACTTCGACGTGACCTTGACCACCGGTCGTCGCTTCAGCTGCATCTTCTATTCTTTGTTATTTCTTCTCCTCGTCGTGCTGACATTGCCATTCTCTGCCTCTGAGGGTCAGTTTTCTGTTTCTAGCTGTTCCTCCTCTCTTCACTCTAATCCCCGTCTTTTTCCCTCCTCGCATGTCTGTTTTCTTTAAAGCGATGTCTACTCCAGAGCTTGCTTGTTTCTGCCACTATTTGTGGGCTTCGCATCCCAACAGCATCACTTACCGTCTCTCTTGTTAGTTCCTCAGGTGGTTCGTCAGTTGGCCTCGCCTCTCCCCTTTATCTTAAAAGGTTTTGTTGTTGTTTGGTTTGGTTTTACGTTTGTTTGTTTGTTTGTTTTGTTTTCAAATCATGGTGCAAACCCATTTCCTTATGCTGGCAGTGGGCAAATTTTCAAAGCAACTTGGCATTGTTCAAGTTTGCTTTTAAGTTATGTTCTTTCTTTTTTCTTTCTTTCAGCCACTGGTCACTTTATCACAAATACCACTTACAAATTCAACAAACAATTATCAGATTTCTGAGCCCATGCCTAACCCTGTTCCAGGCCCTGAAGAGGCAGGTAGACTCCCCTCACTCAAGGAATTCACTCCAGGGGCGGAGGGCTGCGGACCATAATGAAGTCCGTGAGCGCGTGTGCGGGAGAAGATTAAAACAGGAAGTGGGGGCAGGGAGCTCAGAATGGGGTACAGGTTACTGAGGCGCTCAGGGAAGAGTTCATCACGAAGAGGCCGTTTGAACAAAACTTGAAGGGAATGCTGCAGCAAGTACCGGGGGTCACCTAGGGAAGCAGTCAGGGCGGTGAGAGTGCAGGCAAGGACCAGCCACGGGGGAGGGGAGGGCGTGCGGGGGGCGGGGGGCAGTTGGCTCGCCTGGAGGCAGTGCGGGTCAGAGGGCTCCCGGGAGCCGAGGGCACCAGGCCCTGGAGGCCCCTGCGAGGACTTGGGCCCTGGCCCGGGGACGAAGAGCCGACTACACAGACTCGAGCAAGACAAGTGACGTGTCTCGTGCTGCGATGCGTTATCGTCACATACTCTTTCAAGAGGACTTGAGACTAATTAAGGCCAGCATAGCCTTTCTTCCAGCTCTTCTCGCTATAAATATTGTGTGCTCCATCACTTAGGAGTACGGCCTAGACAGAATCACCCAATGTTTCTTCTTTTTTCCCTCCCTCACCCCTGGCAGGTTGTGTAGATGCAAAGAGCATTGTGATTGTTAGTGGAATGATTTAATAAGCCTTGTCCCTAGGCAACCAGAAGCTTTCAATAATTTTAAGCTCTCCGCAGACTGTTACCAGTTCTGATTTAGTATATTTATCAATACTTACAACCTACGTCAGTACTTCTTCCAGAAAGATGAGATGAGGCTTAACATGAAAGACGTCTGAACTTAAAGGCTGGGAAAATAGAAGTAAAAAATGAATTAAATTATGCAGGAAGGTGAAGCAAATGTAGCATATCAATTTGGGTGACTGTTGTGAGGTGATCGACCAGTCAGTTTACCCATGAACTTCATAGTAGCAAAGCCAAAAAGGAAAACAACAGATTACATAATTATCCTTGTCTGATTTCCCTAGACCGTAACACGAGTCTTTTTCCTTCTTCCTCTAATGTAAGCTACCAAGATAAGTTGGTCAGTCAGTATATATTTCAACCTTATTCCTACTGTGCTACTTATTTGTTTACTTGCAGAGTGTCATTTTTGCTGAAAAAATCAGTTTTCTGCTAAAATTGCCAGTTCACTAACTGTAGACATGAAAATCAAGGTTGATTTTTTTTTTTTTTACTGTTTATTTGTCTGCTTTACCAGATTGCCAGCTACCTAAGGCAGAAATTGTATCCATTCATCTTTATATCCTTGGTGGCCCCTAAAGAAATAGTTCTTCAATCCTCTTCCTATGACTCCAGAATCTAACAGGCTCTGAAAACAGAAAATGTTATCAAACGTTGGGTACCAAAACTCATTCAGAGGCAAAGCTTGAACTGAAATAAGACACTTTAAAAATCTTCATTTTTTTCCTCTTGTGAATACTCATGTTTTACTACAGAAGTGGTACTGGTTTTAACTAGGGGTATTCTGCAGACTCTGCTGGGTGTTATGTAACATTTGTGTGAGCATCTTATTACTCTTCTAAAATTTGAAAGTGTAAATTCCAAAATACATCTGGACGCAGTGGTTTCAGAAGAGGAGTCACAGGCCTGCCATATCCAATGTCTAGAATAGTGTAGGTGCCTGGTAAACACGAGTTGAAGTGAAGTTTGACTAATACGAGGTGCTTAGAAATGGGAAGCTCTTCTGCAGCCAGGCCTTAGGAGCTTGAGGCCTCAGGGGATAAACTCAATGAATCAGCCCTTAGAAGCGTCGAAATGTTTCCTTAATTGTTCCCCAGAGCAGTAATCACTGCTCTTCCGTCAGCCTAATAAATCTCAGGAATATGAAGTGTTAGTCTGTCAGTTAAAATTGTTCCTCTTGGTGTCCTGGAAGGGGCTTTTTGTGTGATTCATGTATTTTTTATGTTGTCTCTGTATCTTATCACTGTGTATCTTTTTGTTTTTCTTCCAACATGTTTGTAAGGGGTCACGTCAGCTTTTTTAATACTGGTGATTTAATTGCAAAAGCACACATAAACAGTTTGGAAGGTACGAGAAGAAATCCACAAGTCACACGGGAAAACAGCCACCAAGCCAGCATTCAGGCTGGAATTCATCCACTGTGCAGAACAAATTGCGCTGCCAGTGGGTCAAACTGTGTATCCTGAAATTGAGTGAAAAAGAAGTTTGATACAAGAAACATTTGTTTCCTACCAGAGATACAGTGGGAACTAGCAAGGCAGATCCAATACGGGTTTCACGCTCACAGAGCTTAATAGGGAAAGCAAGACATTTATATGAAAGAAATAGAGTACACGGCAGAACATGCCAGAGGGCGTGCAGCCCGGGAGCTCGGGGGAGGGGTGGGGTCGCCCTGGCGGAATTAGGCCAGTGGAGAGGACGGACGTGTGGACTACAAGGAGGGGGAAGCCCCAGCTCTCAGGAAGCTCTGTGTTTAGCCGTAGAGATGCATAAACAGATAAGTTACCGTGGGAAGTGGTGAATGTTATCACTGGGGCCGTGGAACCGCGGAGGACAGTCATCAGTCCCTGGGAAGGTGGGCAGGAGCTGACCTTCAGGCTGGGTCTTGAGGAACACGGGGTTTGCCCCCAAGGGCAGGGCTGGGTCTAGGGATCTGCGTCCAGGCAGAGGGAATGGTAAGATGCTTATGTGACACCAGCGTGACTTTTTATACTGCATTGTCCTTGCAGGTGAATCAAACAGCCCTCCTGGAACGATTCAGGGTGGGAAGGGTCTGCAGGGTAAGAGTCAGTTTAGAACCATCGCTCCAAAACTTGCGCCCCAAGTCCTGGCGCCCCGAGTGCCCACGGGCCCGGCGCCCTCCCTCTCTGACCACGCGCATCCAGGCCCCTGCCTCGGCTCGAAGGCCCTGGGGATGCCCCCCCAGAATTACGCGCTGATGCAGGTGGCCGGCCAGGAAGGGACCTTCTCTCTCGTCGCTCTGCCACACGTCGCCTCGGCTCAGCCACTCCAGAAACCCAGGCTGCCTCTGCCCAAGAACCTGAAGCTGCCCATCCCCCGGTACCAACGCCCAGGACACAGCAGAGGAGCCAGAAAGAAACCGGGGCTCAGCTCCTCCGACAGGGGCTGTAGCCAAGCTCCCGCCCAAACCCAAGCGGCCCCGCCCCTGCCTGAGCATCCCGGGGCCCCGCACGAGCCCGGCCCACCCACGCCGGCGCTGGCACCCGGCCAGGCCCCGGCCTCGCCGGCCGGTGGGGGTGGCCATGGAGACCCTGGGCCCCCAGGGACCAGCGACCACGGCGCGCGCGGCCCTCCCGCCGCCCCAGCGCTGTGCACACCGGAGGACCCCTCTGCCGAGCGGGGCCCCCCGAAGAGTTCGGGGAGGGCGGACGTTGCAGGCAAGAAGCCCTCCGGGAAGGCTGCCGTGGCCAGGGGAGGACTTGGAGGACAGGTCGCCCTTGCCGGAGCCGCGGCCCGTGTGTCGCCAGGCGTTACTGGAAACGCGGTTCAGGTGGTCTCTTCCATCCCCAGAGGCAAACTGCCCATCCTGCCCTACTCGAGAGCGAGGGCGTCGCAAGTTTACAGAGGCGGAGCAGCTGTGAACGTTGCCGATGTTTCTCTCCCGGGGCTCAGGGCAGCCGGTGATGAGACCTCTTCCGTCCCGGAAGGCTTCTGTTCGGCCCCCCAGGTGGCCGACAGGGGACCTGCCCCGCAGGCGTCGAGGCAGAGCCCCTGCGACAGGGCCTGCTGTCCGGCCACCAAAGCCGACCTCAACCACAAAACAAAACCGAACGGCGGGGCAGCCAAGAGAAGAGGAAGAAAACGGAAGGTCCCGGATGACCTTCCGACATTTCAGGGTAAAAGGAGGAAATGTGCCATTAGTAAGTGTAAAGATGGCAAAGAAAGAGCCAAAGCCGACCCCCAAGAACCCAGGGACCAAAAACCTGGGGCCGTGAAGAAATACCGTAGCATCATGCCCAAACCTGTCCTGGTCCTGCCGGCCCTGGCTCCCCTGGCCTCGCCCGCGGCCACGTTACAGCCCCCCGCGCCCGGCAGCCGGGGGCGCGCGTCGTTCAATCGCTCCCTCGCCGCCCCCAAGCATCCGGGCTGCAGGCAGGACGACGGCCCCTCCCCGAAGCCCGGCTCGGCCTTCAGAAATGGGCTCTCCGGCCTCAAGAAGCCTTGGCACGGATGCCCCGTGTGCGAGCACGCCTTCCAGCCCAAGCAGCACCTCCGCGAGCGCGCCAGCACGCACGGCGACAGCCGGCCCTACAGCTGCCGGCTCTGCCGCAAAGCCTACGTGCGGCCGGGCAGCCTGAGCGCACACGTGCGGCTGCATCACGGCGACTCCCGGCCCAGGAGGCTCGTGTGCTGCGAACTCTGCGCGAAGGTGTTCGGCCACGTCAGAGTCTACCTCGGCCACCTGAAGGGGGTGCACGGGGTGGCCGTCTGCACCGAGCCCTCCCCCTGCGGGCCGCAGCCGCAGCCGCAGCCGGGGGACCTGCTGAGGACCGGGGAGCAGACTGCCCGAGGGGTGGAAGGACCGGCGGACCCACGTCAGAGTCTACCTCGGCCACCTGAAGGGGGTGCACGGGGTGGCCGTCTGCACCGAGCCCTCCCCCTGCGGGCCGCAGCCGCAGCCGGGGGACCTGCTGAGGACCGGGGAGCAGACTGCCCGAGGGGTGGAAGGACCGGCGGACAGGTGAGTGCGGGGTTGGTCCGGATTTGAGGTCAGGGCCAGATTCCACGTGCAGCGAGGTGGGCTCGGAAGACCCTCCCTCAGGTTAAGATTGCATAAGGGAGCTGCCACCGCTTCCCCCTGTTCTGTGAGGAGTGGCCACATCCCTCTCTGATCTCTGATCATTAGTGATTGTTGATGCCTCTGCCTTCCACGAGCCAGGACACGGAGGTCCCTCTGAGGGACGCTGGGGACAACTGGCAAGAGATTAATTTTGCATCTGGAATATGAAAGAGTAACTTAGTGTCTCTAGTTCTGGTGCTCCCGAGGAGTAGTCTCCCCCAAAGTCCTGGCCGCAGAGTGCATACCCAAAAAGCACCATCTGGCCCAGAATACGGCGTGCCAGGGCCGGGGACTCAGCGCGGCTCTGCTGCACGGACCAGCCCTCAGGAGCAGGCCTGACCCTCAGCGCTTGCCCTCTTTCCCCATCAGGCTGCGTTAACTGTCTCCTGTGTCCTTGTCCGTGCAGCGCTGCTTCCCAGCACCGTAAACGAACCAGCTGAGTAATTTGAAAGCTGTAAAGTAATCTGAAAAGCCTTTCAAATTCAAAAGTAATTTGAAAGCCTTCCTGGATGGACGAGGTCTGGTCACCGGCCAGGCGGGTCTGAGAGTTGTGAGTAAGCCAGGGAAACGCCCTGGGTCTGTCCGCCTTGCTTCAGGTGATGGGGCGGAGGTTGCGCTGAAGTGAATGCTGCTCAGCTCATTTTCCAGCGCTTCAGATCCTCGGCCCCTGACCGTTCCCAGTTGTCCTAATGGTTCTAAATCCTTTCTGTTCAATTTCAGCTTGGTCTGTCGGATTCATTAAAAATAAGTTACGCCTGTCCTGTTTCCTCCCGGCTTTTCTGGGGTTTCTCTGTCTCCTTAGGCATTTCTGTCCCTTTTCCTAAGGTACACAGCAGCCTCCCCAAAGAAACCTCACTTCTTAATTGTTGAACGGAGTCCATGCTGAGTTTTAGCTAAGGTGTCCAGACTGCGCTGGGTGCTCGGGGAGAGGGAGGGCCCTGGGGGGCGGGGCCGACAGTCGCCTCAGCTGGACGCAGCGAGTTCCTGCCACGCACGCTCTCCTGGTGCCCGCACCTGTCGCCATGGTAACCAAAGAACAGGTGGCTCCCGGGGGGGCCTCTTTCCGAAGTGGACCCTGCCTGCGTGGGAAGTGTGAGGCCCCAGGCAGGGCTGACCTTGGCCTTCCCCGCAGCCTCTGCCTCCCTCACGCTCTCTGCTTGCGCCTCCTTCGGCCCCTCCTGGGTGCGTGTGTCTGAGATCCCGAAGGCCAGGAGCTGTAAGGAGAAGTTCCGGTTGTGTTCTTGCATGAGCTCTGATACAGACTCTTTCCCCCCTTTCCAGGGAGACCAAGTCCAGCCTGGAAGAAGACCTTCCAAACCAGGCTGATGAGGTCAAATTCCAGGTCAGATGTGGCCGCCGTCAGATCGCTGCCCCGTCTTCTGCTGAAATCAAGTTCCACCTGCTTTACGCTCATGGCGAGGAAATCCAGGGCCAGTTGCAAGAGGAGACCTCACCCTCCCCGGGAAGCAGGGGAGCTCAGGGAGAACTGGTTCAACAGGCTGCTCCTTTCTGGAAACATCCTGAGAGAAGAAAGCAGCTTAAGCACCGTCCCTTGGACGGGGAACTCTGTGCAGTCCCCAGATTGAAAAAGCAACTCTACCTCCGTCATCAGAATGATGTGGAGATACTGGCGAAACATGAAGGAGCCCAGCCAGGACCCAGTGAGCCCGGAGGACACCCCCAGGGCCCCGAGGGTCCCGGCCCCGACGCGGCCCTCTGCCTGCCCCGGCCTGGCTTTAACTGCGTCCTTTGTGCACAGACGCTGGGAAGGAAGGAAGAGCTGCTCCTGCACTGGGGAGAGCAGCACAGGTGCGAGGACCCTCCGAAACTCTGGCCGATTCTCAGCGCGCTCTCCAGCCAGGGGGCCCTCGAACCTCCAGCGAACCGGAAATGAGGCGGGGAGCCGAGGGGTGAGGGGGCGTTTTCTCTCCGCTTCCTCCGTTCCACGGTGGCGCTTAGCACCAAAACTCCAACAGGTGAGGGTCAGCGTTAACGAGCAGAAGTGAGTTTGTACAGTTTTATTTTATTAGGAAATATGTATGTACATATGCCCTTGATGCATATTTTTCTGACATAATGCAGTTTTGTTTTAAAATTCTATGTCCTGTTAGTATCTGAGACTTTATTTCAGATTCAATAAAAAGATAAATTTGCAGATTGAAATGTAGAGTATTATAGGCTATTCTTCAAGTACAGTTTTTAGTAAAAACACGTGCGTTTGAGTTATTTCCTGTCTGTGTGCGTGTATGTGTCCTTTTGTTCACGTTTCCTGTTTAAGTAGGTCAACAACGTGGTAAATGTCCAGGTGACAAAATCACTTGTCTCAACCCTGGCATATTGTTGATCTTCATCGGATTCTCCAGTTTATTTGAATATGCCGTAGAGCGGCATGTTAAATAAGGTTCTCATCTGTCATAATTGAAACTTTGATTTTTTTAAAAATTCATTTGCTTTATTTTTTATTTTATTTTATTTTTTGCGGTACGCGGGCCTCTCTCTGTTGTGGCCTCTCCCGTTGCGGAGCACAGGCTCCGGACGCGCAGGCTCAGCGGCCACGGCTCACGGGCCCAGCCGCTCGCTCCGCGGCACGTGGGATCCTCCCGGACCGGGCCGCGAACGCGCGTCCCCTGCATCGGCAGGCGGACTCTCAACCGCTGCGCCGCCAGGGAAGCCCTGATTCATTTTCTTAAATGCACACATTCCATTGGAGCTTAGATGCTGTCTTACACCTGTAGTGCTTCCCTGTCAAAGTAATCAACCATTTCTTAGTACTTCAGCTAATAGAAAAGGCACTTTTTTGTTAAAAAGTTATTTTCAGAAAGTCTTTTGAACCAGAAAATTTACAACCTGGAGAGTGAACTGGGTAGTTCAGCCCAGATGTCAGGTGTCTGAGCGGCCTTTCCTCTTCCCCGGTAACTTCAGAGGGCTGTCACTGGCTGATCAAGTTTAGATGCAACTGTGCCTTTCAAGCCCGGGTCCTCTTTGAAAGTCAGGAGTAAATGATTGCCTGTTAAATTCTTGGGAAGTTACCTCGAATCAGAAATGTTGCCATTTGAAGTTTCTGGCCATCCTGGCTGCAAAATCGTTTTCTCGGAATGGGGGAGTCTGAACGCTTCAAGCCGCTCGGATCCCGGGCTTGGGTTGAAAGCGCCGTGCGCGTGGCCAGCCCTGTTCCTGAAGCTGGGCCCGGGCATTGTCAGAACAGTTTTCTGTGTTAAAGGAAGTTACCTAAACGGAGGAAGACCTAAATTCTAACTGATGAGCTAGCGGGTCTTAAATAATCTTTTCGAATGTCTCGTTTTAAAACCAAGTGTTCATAAGTACAGTTTGGTTCAAATAGCACAAAAAAGGGAAAACTCAATCCTTGGCTTTTTTGCAAATAGTTTTATAAATTTGAGAATAAGAAGGTAGGGATAGAAATCTCGGAAAGATTTCTGCTGTGGTTCATCAATCGATCACGCTGCACCCAATCTCAGAGAGATACTATCAGACCTCCACTGTGTGAATATTTTTAGAACTCGGCTAGTCACGGGACAGCTTTACCATTCAGCGCGGCATCTAGTTTGTTTTTGGGAGAGTGGTCTCGAAGACACTCACAAATGAGATCTACCACGAATACTACTTGAGTTCAAACCATGAAACTTGACTTAAACTCCAAAGTGGTTCTTGGACCCCTCTGTCTTCAGATGCTAAGCAGTATTTCCGAAACACTGGCCAAGAAGGCCTCGGGCAGAGCAGCGGGTCCGGTTGGAGACAAAGGTGCGGGGGACAGAGTGCACCCAGCCCGCGTAAAGGAGAGCCCGAAGTCCCCTAGGTGGTGAGGACTCTCCCCCGTGGCCCGTGTTTAATCCCATATTCTTGCAGTGAGAACAAGACACCGAGGGCTCAGTTAGCCTCTGGAAAGAAATAGAGGGTTAGGATGGGCCAAGAGCAAAGCTGGGGAGATGCAGTGGGCTCTTCACGAAGCGCTCCGCCTGGGTCCCCTTCTCCTCAGGACGCTCCCTGCGTTTCGCCAGGAGCAGCCCAGTGCCACCTAGGTCAGGGAGTTTCTGGTCCTTAACGACGGCTCTGCTTCAGTGGGAATTCTGCGAAGAGGGACTGACTGGGGAGGTAGGATGAAAGGGAATCATTCAGCTAAAGAGCTCCGGGAACAGCTCAAGTTGATTCCCCGGGGGGTCTTGACTGACAATTCTGTGGACGTCTGTGGGTGCAGACGTCCCAGCCTACGTAGGTGACCCACAGGCAGTGACGTGTACAAGGAGGTGCTGTGAGGCTTACTGCCCATGAGTTATCTTTCGAGGCTCCATTGTCCCACCGGTAAGATGGGAGCCGTGACCCCCCCCCACAAGGCATCTGTTGTGAACGGTCGGTGCCACACAAATAGAGCGTTGGGCACACGCGGGCCACGGAGTAACTGGTGGCTGTTATTTATTATACCTTTGGGCAGACTTGCAAGAAGAGGTGTGGGATGCCGTAGAAGGGTAATTTAAAACAGCTCAGGTCGGCCTCATGGCCAGAATTCAAGGATAAAACCTCTATGGAGAGCCACAGACATTTGCATCTTTGCATAAAAAGTGTATTTTAATTTTTAAATAAACTGGGATTGGGATCACATGGAGGTTCGGTGTCTATTTAATCAATACAGGAGGTAAAATTCACTAGATGGTTTCCGTTCTGAGCTCCACTTTGGGCCGCGAATTCCTCCCCGTGGCTGCCCTCCGCGGCCTCCTCTGGCCCTGGTCACGGCGCCCGCCCCAGTGACCTGATCCTCACGGCGGGCCTGCCTGTTTCCCACACTGGACCATAAGCCTCTTGAGGGCAGGGACTGTGTCTTTGCTCAGCACGTAGCCCCAGAGGATCCAGCCCCTGACAAGGAACAGTGTACAATACTTGTTGAAAAAATAGATATGTGAGCAAAAAACAAATAAAATTGTCCCTTTCCCTTCCCTTTCTATGAATAACTCCAGCTTCAGGAGCTCCCCACCTGAGAGCTAGGAAGGCACGGAGGCAAATTTGTTCTTCAATGCAGCACGTCCATTTCACTTCATGTCTTTTGCTTCTCGGCAAGTTGTCCCAGAGCCAGAAAAATGAGGGGTTTTTTTGGTTTTTTCTTTTTTTTTCTTTTGGCCCTAAATTATTTCTGAAAGTCACAGCATTTTAGATTTGTATTGTTTCATTAGCTGTTGCTTTTGTTCATGACCCCTTTTGTTTCTCTCTCTTTCTCTGGACCTCTTCCTGCTCGAGCTTGACTGTCCCTCTCATATGGAAAGCTGTCTGTTCATCAGCACGCCGTAAATAACCCAACCTGCGTGCATTCCACTGTCTTCCCTGGCTCCATGCTCCTTCCCACCCCCCAGCTGCCCCGCTCCAGTTTTCTGTGGCCCCGGTGACATGATCGTGGGCAATAAATGCTCAGCTTCGTTTCTATACTGGAATTCTCAGATCTGGACCGGTTGGCTCCATTCAAGCTGCTGACGTGTTTTGTTAGGTACGCATTTTGTAGAATCTCCCCTTGGTGCTGAGCTCTGAGAAGAAGGGCCCTGGTAAGGATGAACTGGGATTTAACAGATTTTTAGCTTCCACGTTATATGGACTTGCCTAACATCAGGCAGTCGTCAGCTTATCTGGACTTGGGGTGCAAATCCGATACATATCTGAACCGTATTCACCTCTCCAGGAATGCTTCTTTGGGAGGTGAAATGTTTATTGTAGCTCATATTTGGTCATGGTCGTGGCTTTACCCCCACGATAAAACTATAACCGTGGTTTTGCAAGCATATTTTAAACTTGTGTTTAGGATGTTAGCTAAGTAGTACATCACATCTTCCGTGCTCTGAAGTGTGAGAATGTTTCAGTGTGTCGCCTTAACCCTAGGAGAAAATCCGGGGTCTACTGAAGGAGACCACATGTGACACTTGTTCTGATTTTGATGTGAAGCTAAACAGGTCTGGGATTTTTTTCTTTTTTTTTCAGTGAAACTTGCTCACATGTTCAAAATTGCCCACCGTGCCTTGGTTAGCTTAGCCATAAAGAAGTCACCTGTAGTAGGATGGCAGTACTTGCCTCTTTCAGTACATTCCAAAAACAAAAGTGCAAGCAATTAGCATCACAATAGGTCATGTTTTGATAAATCGGCCACTAAGTGCTACTCAAAAAAATGAAAGATTTTGCCTTCTGTCATTAAGTAGGAATTTAATCTCCAGTCAGGTGTTGCAAAGAGACCGCCCACCAGGTGTTCTAAGGGCATTTGCAGAAACAGCAATGAACTTGATCTGCTTATTGCCTGAGTTGTCACGCAGCTCTTACCACACAAATTTGGCCACGGAGGAGATCCAGGTGCTGCAGGACCCTCCCTAAGCTCTGGCTATTTCCGGAAGTCAATGCTAAGTGTGTGATCTTATGAAAATAATACACTGCCTTTTCCCAGTCGCATCCAAATTAAAGCACAGGTAAATTTTTCCTAAGGCGTTCATTGAACCAAGGCTTTTGACAGTGGTTACAACTAAGGAAAGTTGAAATAGCCAAGAAGACTTGAGTCCTTTGAATGGTGTTTATTCTTTCTTGAAGTAAAGGGTGGGGGGGGGGGGCGGGCAGGAGGGCAGCAGTGCCCTGTCAAGACATAGCATGAGGAACTCTTTGATGATGAAAGGAAAGGCCCCGCGGGGTGCCGTAGGCTAGTGGGGAGCCTGGGTCTAGGGTCCAGGCAGCAAAATGACATTAATGGTTTGGTACCACCTCCACGGAACAAACCAAATTTGACAATTTCTGTCAAAATCTTTTTAAAATGCACAGACTTTTTGACCCAGGAACTCCACTTCCAGGGATCTGGCCTATAGATATTACTGCGCGATTTCACAGACAGATGTGGACAAAGAAAGGCGCCTGCCATATCAGGAAACAAAGGATGTTGCGGCCATCAAGCTGTCAGCCGCTGCAGCCGCCCAGACTGTGCGCCCTGAGCGGATTCAGGACGGAGAAACCCAGGATGCCGGCCCCAGATAGCTGAGGTGCATATCAGAGGAGTCATTTCAGTGAGCCCGGACCCTTGCGTCTTCCCGTACACAGAAAATTGCTAAATTCATTAATTTGAGATGTCTGGTTTTCTTTAATTAACAGTCATCATTCGATGTTCTGACGACCTGGGTTTTTTTTTTTTTTTGCAAAAACTCCTACATATCCTGGCTTCTCCCTTACAGTCTCTCCAAGTGATCTGAGAGCCTCTCTCCCGGGCCTAAGTGCTTAGTATGTCCACCAAATAGAACGTAATTCTCAACTTCAAGGTTGTGGGGGTTTTTCAGTCGACACATATGTGAGGGTGTTCAGTGCAGCATTGTTTATAAGACTGAACACAGATTTAAATATCCGTCAGAGCCGGTTTAAAGAACCTTCCGTGCTCCAGGGGACGGAATACCGTGCTGCAGGAGAAAAGATGGAAGTTGCACCTCATGTGCTGAAATCTGTATTGTGTACAGGAAGCAAGATGCAGAACACGTATGGTGTGCTGTCATGTGAAAAAGGAGGACACATGGTATGGTGTGCTGTCATGTGAAAAAGGAGGAGGCAAGGGTGGGCGAGAAGGGGTCGGTGTGTGCTTGTAATATGCATAGGAATTTTCCCGGAAGGGGGCTTCAGGAAAGGGGTACCAGGAGATGGCAAAGCGGGACACTTCCTTTTGCATTATTGGCATGTTTGGCTGCATTTTATTTATTGTTTTGGGGTTGCAAAATGTCTTCACCGGATTAAGCAGTAGCTGGGCTGCCATCATTCGGGAAGGCCTTGGCAACGCCGTGAAGGAAGGCAAAGTCGTCTGACCCCTTGAGCCTGAGCCCCTGCTGCCTGACGGTACCGCACCACGGCCCACAGGTACAAAAGTTTGATTTCGTAAAAATAATACAGTCTACATAATCATGCACTTTGCATCTTGAATGTTCTAATTTCTTCTTTTAATTCTGGCTCCCTCGCACTAAATTGATCTCATGACCCACCAGTGAGGCCCCAGTCTGAACTAGACTGCTACAGGCGTCAGACTTGCCACCCTCCCTGTCCCTTTGTGGCCTCCCTGGGCTGTCTGTCAACCCAGGCCCTCCAGTCCCTGCTGTCAGGGGCCTGGTGGAGCACCCGCTTCTCTCCCCAGATTTGCATTTTATAGGCCTTCTGAAGGGTGGCCTCAAGCCAAAGGGAGACTAAGGCTGGGAGGTTCTGAAGCCCTGTGGCCTCTAGGAAGGCCTTTTGGTGCCTCAGTAACGCCCGGGTTGCGGGGGGCTCCGGAGCGCCCTTTGGAAAAGAGTGACGCCGTCACTTAGGAACCCAGAGGCATTGCCACCTGGCCCGGGCTCACCCTGAAAAGCTCTTCCAGAGTTTCACTTGACCAGAGTTACTGACTCTGGGTTTGGGCTGGGTTTGAAATCGTCTCTCATTTCTCATCCTAATTCAAATAAAATGGTGCAGCAGAAATCTAGTCCTCTGAAGAAGATGCAGATTCTGACGGCATTGGAACCTACTGGAACCAACAGCCTTCCTCTCCCCTCCGCCCCCTCCCCCTCTCCTCGCCTGTGCTAAGAAGCCCACGTCGGGCCAGGTTTTCTGAGGATATGGGTATGACCCCCTCCTTCTCATCCTCCTGGCCTCACTGTCCTGTCAAATGTTCTGCCGCTTTGCCAGGCCTGTGGTATAACTTGGTCACAAGGGTAGAACGTGGCCGAGGAAAGGGCCGCTTCGACTTCAAAATGATCTGTATCCTTCCATCATCTCCAGGGAGTGATGCTGAAATTAGACCAAGTCTCTCACTGATGCAAACAAACCCCCACCCCCTCCCATGTCCAATACCCGGTGCCGCCGTGAAAACAAAGTCTGCTTGTCACGCAGCTGTCACTTGGCCCAAACCGCTCAAAGTTAACACCTAGTTAATCACATTCTCCTGTGTGTATTCCTCGGAGGGCCCTCTTTCTCAATGTTAATGCGTTGGCTTAAATAAAATCGGTCTGGTTCCCCTTTTCATAGCAGCTTAAATCTGTCCCAAGTTGCCCAAAAAAGTGTTTATGGAACTACTCACGGGTCCTCCAGGGAGATTTCCAGATCAACACACACGCGTGAGTGCCCGGCTCCTGCGGAGACCCACACCCTAGCCCACTTGGGGCCCCCTGGCTGGAAAGCCAGCCCAGCACAGAGCAGCACTGGTCTGAGAAGATCCTCTGGCACTTCCGGTCACGCGGGGTCACCCGGGAGATGCTGTTGCCCAGCTGTACTTTTCCATTTGCACATAGATGGGAGCGTAGGATCTGACTCTTTCATTGATAGTAAAAGGCACTAGGAGAGAAGGAGATTGGCAATGATCGGATGTTTTCGTTTTGCTTTGATTTTCATCGGTGCCCTGAAAACACTATTTCAAACGTCTTCATCATCTCATACGGAAAATAATAACCTCAGTAATATCTGTGAACTCTGAGGGCCCTTATATTTGAAGAGGGCAAATCTTATGCCGGTTTCACAAAGGACTCGTGCTTTTCTGGGTCCGGTGAGATTCACTGGGGATTTCAGTCCACTTACAACTGGGAACATTTCCCCATCACAAAATCCATTGCCAAAATGGACACCAGTTGGCCTCCTGGTTGACAATCCCAGAAGGGAAAGTTCTGGGCTCCAAAACTAAGCGATTTGCTCAAGAGTTGAGACAGTAGCAGGAAATCATGCTGTCTTGACCCAAGGTTTGCTCTCTGCTGAGGATAACGGAGAGGTTGGGGCCGCAGGGCCATCAGTGTCACAAGTAATCCATTCAGAAATAGCAAAAGGCCTTCTACTATAACAAGGAACTTAAAATAGTTTCAGCCGGACTTAAGCATACTTGGGCATTAATAGTCGTTTAACTTAGCGGGAAGAAACCACTGCGTCTTAGCTGGTGGTGAAGCTGATGGAGGGGGAAGATGAAAGAGCTGCTTCTCCTGAAGTGAGCGTGTTTGACCAAATTTCAGGAAAACGGGCGAATGGCTCTCTTTCTACTCCTTGTGGCTGGAGGTGTGATTTGCACGGACCACATCAGTCTCAGGTAGAGTGAATCGGCTCGCGGCGCTGTGAGGTTGGCATTAAACCTTTCACACCTGGGCCTTCCCCGGCGGTCCAGTGGTTGAGACGCCGCGCTTCCGCTGCAGGGGGCGCGGGTTCAACCCCTGGTCGGGGAGCTTGGATCCTGCATGCCGTGTGGCATGGCCCCCAAAGTAAAAAATAAACCTTTCACAGCGGGCAGCCCTACAGTCCAAACTGCAGCCAATCTAGCTGAGAGCTGCCCGTTTCCTACTAAGTGCAGCCCGACACGGGTGCCCGTACAGCCAGCAGCAAAGCTTATCCCAATATTGTGTCACATTGAACAACATCTTCGAGAAAATGTCTTAAATGGACAATTCTTTTAGAAGACCATCAAAATAAGATCAACAACCACTGAGAAGTCTGTGGAATCTGAAGCATGTATAAAATCGCCCCCCCCGCTTCCCCATGGGCTGTATTATTTCCCCCTTTTAAACCAATATTTATCATATAACCGTGGTTTTACAGCCAAGCCATCCTGAACATGTCCCGTCCAGGGAACACGGGTGGAAATGACCCCCCCGGCTCTGAGACCCCCGCCTTGGAGCTGAGCCTCTCCCGCCCCCAGCCCTGCTCTCTCCCCTGCAGCGAGGGGCTGCCTCCCCCCGCCCCCCGACTCTGCTCCGCGGGCCCCGCCTCTCCACCCGTGCGCCCGTGGTCCACGTGGCCGCTCACACGTGGTCACTCGCGGTGGCACCGTTCCCGCAGAGGCCGCTGAGCTTCCACGCCGGCCGCGGCAGGCTTCCTCCTCCTCCTCCTCCCAACGGGGACACGCTTTTTCACGGGGCCCCGAACTGGGAGGCAGCCCTCGATTTCTCCCAGCGAGCGCTTATTCTGTTTAGTCTCCCCTTCTGCCCACTCTTGAGTCAGACCTGGGGGCTCTGCTCCCACCTTCACCGCTTCTGGGTGGGCCCTCTGCACCCGCAGCTGCGGCCTGGGGGGTCGCCAACAGCGGTGTCAGCCCCCTCGCAGGCTCGCCCTCACCCCGCCTCCCCAGCCCCCCCCGGCCCCCTCCCAGTCCGAGGGGGGGACCGGACACCCCGAGAGACTGGCAGCTGTGCCCCCGTCCCGTTCCAAAGCCCCCGCTTCTACTGCCTCGGCCTGTGATTCACGCAGATGGGCGTGGAGTGGAGCCCCGGCTTCGTGGGTGAGTTTGTTGACTGAAAAAAAAAAAAAAGCACAGCCTGAAAGTTGCCAGTTCAGGAGTCTTACTGAGGGCCCTAGCCTGGGGGTCAGCCTCTGAGATCGCTCTGAGGGACTGTTCCGAAGACGCAAGGGAGGGTATGTAGGAGGTTGTGCTGAAAAAAAAGAAAATGTAGCCCAACGTCAAAGGGTGACCGTGAATCACAAGCACAGACGTCTGAGGTCAGTGACTTTAGTGCTTCTCCGTGCGTGGGAAGACGCAAGAGTCTGGGCTCAGTGAAATCATTCCTTTCGCAGCATCTTCCCAGGGCCAGCATCTGGCCTTCTCCCTCCTGAGTTCCCCCCACCAGGCGGCAGCTGCAGTAGCCGACAGCTTGACGTGGGCAGCGTCCGCTGTTTACCGGAAGGGCAGGCAACGTTCTCTGCCCGCAAGTTCTCACCTCGCCAAGGAAGGCTAGAATCCTCAACTGTCAAACCTGCCTCTATAGCCCAAGAAGCACAGTTCGCTGGGTTTTGTGAACACAGTGCTACCAAGTGATATATACAAAGTGCAAGAGACGAGGCACCACAGGCACAGGGCATGTGCAAAATGCACGTTTTCAGAACGTTTAATTAAGAGAGAGGGGGCTGAAGAATGAGACTTCAAAGGAAGCATTCAACCTGCACCTTCCCCAAGTGAAGTGGGGACGGGTGGTTTCCAGAATAGATGCCCAGATGGGCGTTTGAGTGGCGTCCTCTCGCTGGATCGCCTGCTCTGGCTCTAGGGGCGTCGGAGGGCCACTTCTGGTAAATGAAAAGCAGGCACGTGGAGACCCTGATGAATGTCTTCATTGGAATTGTCCTGCTGTGGAGGTCGAGGAGACCCACGGAAGATTCTGGTTTCCTAAGTAAGCTGTGCTTCTCAAGTTCAAGGTGCTGTTTCTTTCATGGAACTTGATTAGCAGCTAATTAAACGGAGGAAGGACAGTCCGCAGCACAGGTGACCAACAGGGTTCCCGCTGCAGACAGGTCGAAGCAATGAAATGTGTGAACCCCGCTGTTGGTGTGTTTCCGGGGCTGTGAACGCGATGGCCTGGCCAAGCAACAGAAAAACGCAACCCGTGAACGCCACGGCCAAGGCCCACTCTTCTACAAAACATGTGCTCCCTTCTCTGAAGCAGGGGGCATCACCAGCTCAAAAAGTAAGCCCAGGACCAGTTTCTTCTGAGGCGGGGAGCAGGGCACAGCCCGCCGACAATGGCCGATTGCGATTTATTAGTGGCGGGAAGTTCGGAATTGAACTTCACCATTGGGATTTACTTGCATTTGAAAGCAATGCAGTTAGCAGTCCATCTTTCAACACTGAAAGTATTCTGTCCACTTTTCTATCCTTCTGATGAATTAAGGGCTTATGAAAGGTGAGGGGTTGAAAACATTAACAGCTGAAGCTCTTAGTGGATCTACTTGCCAGTTCGGGCTGGATGGAAAAACACAGGGGCCAATTTTACATTGTTTCCCCACCAATTCCCATCAGCCGTGAACTGCGATGCTTTCCTACGTCTGCAGTGAGTGGATAATAAGAGTTCCCGGCCCTCCGGTTCTCCAAGCTGTTTTGAACGAGGTCTGCTAATTGAATTCAGTTGTTTGCAGTTTTAAATGTTCCGTATTTTCCACAGAGCAAGAATGTATTAAACTCATGTCATCTGTCATCCAAGAAGGATTGGAGCCTGCATTTTTATTACCAACTGACTCGTGTTCACGTTCATCCTCGAATTTTTTCTGAAATGTTTACAATGTAATTAAAAACAATCAAGTCAAACGATCTATTTGAATTGGTCCCTTTGGGGGAAGATGAAGGAGCAGGAAAGGTGACATCATTTTGCATCGTTGCCTTCTCACACAGAAATACATCATGTAATCCGGTCACCAAGAGCATTCTGTAATGCCACTGCTGATTTAACAATTACAGAATGTTGTAATTAACCGTTCAGATGCTCTCGTAGGTTTTCCCATTACAAATGATCCTGGAACTTGATTAATTTCAGCGTTGAGAAAGCTCCTGGATTTGGTAATGTTGCTTCCCGCCATGCACACCTCCAGGGAAAACTATGATCTGAATCCTGAAGTCGGACCCAATTAAACTCTTGCATCTTCCCCGCTGCGGCCGTAGGACGAACCACTTTTTCAATCATGGCTCAAACAGGCTTGTCGGGTTTCTAGGGCTCTGCATGCCTACTGCCAGCCGTGAAAAAGCATTCCCTGGGAACAGCCTCATAATGGGGAAGAAAAATGATAAATCTACCAAGGCAGGAGCCACGCTGCACGGTGCTGGCACGGCGCTGGCTAAACATCGGGGCAGCTGGGCCTGGTTAGGAGCCCGGCTGCTGGCACAAGAGTTCGCCGCTTTGCTGGGCATAAAGCGGTAGGTAGCCGAGACATCACAGAGCAGAAAATGAAACTTCTGTATTGAAACGTCAGAAGTGGAGAAAGGCTTGCAACCCAGTTTGCCTTGGGGCTGACTAAGTACGGAGCAAACCCTTAGATAAGACGTGTCACATAGGAAATTAGCAAGCAGGAGCCATCGATCATGTCTCCTTATTTTTTTTTTTTTTTGCGGTACGCGGGCCTCTCACCGCTGTGGCCCCTCCCGTTGCGGAGCACAGGCTCCGGACGCGCAGGCTCAGCGGCCACGGCCCACGGGCCCAGCCGCTCCGCGGCACGTGGGATCCTCCCGGACCGGGGCACGAACCCGCGTCCCCTGCATCGGCAGGCGGACTCTCCACCGCTGCGCCACCAGGGAAGCCCATGTCTCCTTATTTTTAAAGTTAGTTTTAATGATTCCCCAGACAATGTACAGAAACCACATTCATGCCTTGAGTTTCTCCTCCAGAGAGTTGAATGTTGGGTAATGTTGCTCCATCTGACTTTTCCCCTGACTTTGGTATTAAATAAACAAACACCACCAACAAGGAAAACCTCGGGGCTAATTAAGATCAAGCAAATGAGTTGTCAAAAGAAAACTACCTTCTCTTCCTGGGAGGATGGTTGCCAGTCTGTTTGCTTTGGAGGATTTAGACAGCTCTGCCCTGCTGGGCATTAAATACAAACCTCAGATTTGCTGCAAAGAATGTTGTTTTTAAGAAGGAGATTGGGGAATTCGCTGGCAGTCCAGTGGTTAGGACTCCACGCTTTCACTGCCGAGGGTGTGGGTTCAATCCCTGGTCAGGGAATTATCCCGCCAGCTGCAGGCGGCCGAAAAAAAAAAAAAAAAAAAAAGATGTTTTTTGCATTTTCCTCTCTGACCTAAAGCAGGCGGTCTCTGGCATGTAATACAGATGCCAACCTCTTTTATCACTCTCAGTTTATAAAGCCATGGGACATTAGGTTCACAGCGTCAGAGGCGAGGACCAGGGAGCCAGGCGATCGCGATGAGGCCTGCGGGACCCTGAGCCCCTCACCAGTTCTGACACCCAGCGCCTGCACCCCGTGAGTTGCTTCATCACTATCGACTCTGCTTAACCCGCTGCCCATGCATTAGCACATCTTTAAGATGAGCCCAAATCCTTCTATACATTTCCCCAAAGTTCAGCAAAGAGTGGTGGTTTTTTAAATGCGATTTGAGCAATAATTAGCTAAGTCTTTCTCATTCGTGCTGGTTCACTGTTAGCCAAGCGGAGCACGGCAGCCCGTCCTTTGTGTTTAGAGGGATGGTACATTTGATGTCACGACCCGGCTCAAGGTGCGCGCCTTCCAGGTGGGCTCCAGCACCACCGCCCTGGGGTCAGAAGGGAGGTGGCCGCAGGTGTCCCGCGCTGAGCAGACACAGCCCGGACCGGTCTGGAGCTGGCCAGGCCGTGCTGTCCTCCCCCGTGTCTGAGCTGTGGTGTAGGAACATTCCAGAGTGTCCACCAGCCGCGCACTGGGGTCTGAACAGAGATGGCAGTAGCACCCAGCAGCCCGGGGCAGGACACAGACCATTACCCACGCACCAGGGGCGCACGCTGGGGCACGCGGGAAAGGAAGTCGGGAGAGGCCCCGAGGGCCAGCCGGGTTGCCCAAGGCACGTGCGGAGGCTTTGCTTTTGCAGATTTTGTTCCCGGACTGGATGTTTGCAGCACCTCCAAACGGGAAGCGGCTCAGGCCACCCCACAGCCTGGAGAGCCAGGTGGACCCAACACCTGAGGCTCTTGTTAAGCCCGCCCCAGTCAGCTCCTGACCTGCCAGCCACGGGTGCCATGGGGCAGAGGCTCTGCGGGGCGCCATGGGCGGGGGAGAGTCGGATGGAAGGGGTCAGAGGGTGTGGAAGAGGAAGAAGAGGGGGTGGAGAAGCTGAGGGTCTGCAGCGGAAAGGGTTAGGAAGGCCTGAAGGAAAAGGCCGGTTTGGAAGGAGGCCAGCACAGAAGGACCCTTCAAAGCCCGAGGGGCTGGTCCAGGCCAGGTCCCAGGACCCAGTCTCCTGCAGCTCCTCGGCCCGCAGGGAATAAGCAAGGCGGGCTCTGCCGGACTCAACACTGTTTTCTGAAATGAGGGATGCTCGAGCTAAACCCCATCTCCATGTTGGTGCTTCGGGGGAAAATCCCATTAGAACTTCTGAAGCCCAGTCGGATTTATGGCTGGAGAGGGCTGGATCCATGGGGATTGATCTGTCTGGTACACCTGCACCTCCCCCTCCCCAGCCAGCCGCCAGCCAGCCCCTGCTGAAAAACCCTGAGCTGGGCTGAAATGCGCCTTGCTGGAGACGGCGGAGGTAAAACAGGATTTAAAGGCAGTGCCTTTTACCGGGCAACCTTATCTGGCTTAACTGCTCTGCGTTTTCAGCTGTGTGTGGATGTGAAGGATAATTACCATCGCGTGTTACCTGAGATTACAGGGTTGTGTTCCAACTAATGACGCCACGAGAACCAAGCGGTTGTTAATATTTAATCAGTCTGTGGGCTTAACAATTGGATCAATGAGGTATGTAATTACATAATTATAAAAGACATTTCAGATAGGAATGGCTGGTACTGGTATTAATACCAAAGGTGAGAGCTGGTAGAAATACCCCACCGGGTCATTTCAGAAATATCACCAAAGAAGGACCTTCGAGGGGAGGGGATCCCTTAGAAAATGATGAGCGCAGACTGAAAACCTTTTCCAGCATGGACGTCTTCTCTTCCTTCAGGCTCCCCCTACGGAACAGCAGGCCAGATGTTTTACTGACGTCACAGATAACGATCACTGCAGTATTTAAATGGACCCCAAGAGAAAAGCTCCAGAATTTTCTTAATTGCATTCTAAAGGTGAGTGATGTTTAGTGGCTGTACGTGCTGGTGGATTTTTGCTTCTTTGTTTATTTTTTATTTTTGGTTGGCATTCAGGAGAGACTGACCAAAAATCGGGCCGTGAAGCCCCGTGCCACCTTCCTGGGGCTGCAGCTCCCCACCCCGGGTGGCACCTGTCTGCCAAGGGCGCAGCCCACATTGTCCCCGCGGGGGGCGCTGCCGGCATCCCCGCGCTGCACCTGGGGTTGCAGTTTCTCTCTGGTGCTCGTGGCTCCTCCGTGGAAAATGCCATTTCTAACCGAGGGGCTGGGGGGTGGGGGGCTGGGGGCAGGCAGCCAATCAGCTGAGTGTCCCTGCTCCGCGGCCCGTGCCTGCAAACATGGCAGAGAGCCCACTAAAGGCACCCGGCAGGTGGAGTGCCCAGACTGGAGCTGCAGTCGGCCAGGACTATGGCCGTCGGAGATATGAATCCCAGTGTGTGTGTGTGTGTGTGTGTGTGTGGAATTTACTGTGGGGAAATCCATATCCCTCGAGAGCCATTTGTCAAAGCTGCAAACAAGCCCTCTCCCCTCGCCCCCCTCCTGCATCGTTTTAGGCATCAGCCGACCGCACCTGTGCCGGGGCGCAGGGGTGCGTTGTAGCTCGGCACACCCATCCCCTCCCCCCACCTGGCAGCCCAGCCCCCGCCCCCTCCTCCAGGGCTTGGGGCCCCCAGCCTGTGCCTTCCCTTCTTCCTGGGCTGCGGGAAGGATGGTTCCAGAAGCCGCTGTTTTGCACCTTGCCTGTGTAGCAGTGTCCGTCGGCACGTTCCAGCGCTGGCTGGGAGCAGGGCCCTCCCGGAGCCCCGGTCTCCACGGAGGGTGACACTGCAGTTCCGGGAGATGCGTGATGATGCGGAGGTCGGA
The DNA here is from genome assembly GCF_002837175.3 of Physeter macrocephalus. Lineage (NCBI taxonomy): Eukaryota > Metazoa > Chordata > Mammalia > Artiodactyla > Physeteridae > Physeter > Physeter macrocephalus. The sequence continues at coordinate 7,458,773 of NC_041224.1, read as the reverse complement.
GGCCGCCCTCTGTGGAGGCCTTCCCCAGCCTCTCTAGAGAGAGGGTCCATCTCCCCTTGCCCTGGGCCCCGCCGCCTTCGTGAAGCTGAATGGCCCGTCAGGAAACCGCGGGCCCAGGCGCCAGACAGACGTGGGTTTGGATGCTGGCCCTGCCCCTCACTGTCAGCGTGAACCAGCAGGTGACTCTCCGTCCCACGCCTTCGCTTCCCCCTCCAAAGAATGGGCCGATTCTGCTTCGATCGGAGGCTTGTGGGCAGGGAGGGGAAGCCCAGCCCTGGGGCAAACACTCTGGAGACTTGGGTTTTCTTCCCCTCAGGCTGCCTTGGGTTCCTTATTGGTGCCACCGGCGGCGGTGAGTTCCTCAAAGCAAGGAGGGGTGACTCCTCATCACACCTCTTCCAGACTGCCTGTTTGGGCATCATTTAAGGGACTGGCATCCTTTGCCCGTGGCCAGAAACCACGGTGTCCCTCTGCAGCGAGCTTCCTGACGCTCAGCATTTTCACCAGGCAGGATGCCAGCGACAGAAATTCAACTCGAAGCGGGGAAGGTGGGGGGCAGGGTTGGCTAACCCAGCCAGAAAGTTCATGCAGCTGCCGCCAGATGCCCAAGTGATGAGGTCACCAAGGCTCCATCGCTGGTCCCCTCCGGTTTGCTGGGTTTATTCTCCAAACAGACCTGCCCGTGGGGCTGGCATGGGCCGGGCCTTAGAGCTCACGGCTGCACCGAGCAGCCTCCCCGCTCGGCCAGCAAGATGTCCAGGGGAGGACCTGGGGCCTGGCCATGGGTCTGGGCTGTGTGCTGTCCCTACTCAAGCCCCGGTCACCTGCCCGCTCTGGGTCTGGGACGGTGCAGTGAGTAGAGAGCCCCCCGAAGCACACAGGCACGCCCGCTCTGTGGAGTGAGGGCTCCCCCAAGGAAGGCGTGCTGGACACACAGAGTCAGATGTCCATTCCGGTAACCACATTGCCCAACCGGAGAGAAAGCGGGAGACTCCAGTTGGAAGGCCCTGGGTGGGGTTCGGAGGCCGGGGGAGGCCCTGATTCCATGAATCTCTTTTTATGAGCGTGGCCACAGCTGTGGCGTCTCTGATTCTCCGGGGGCCCCCGGGGTGGGACTGACAGCCTCTGCCTGGAGACAAAGCCAGGCTGCGGGGACCGGGGAGCAGGGGGTGAGCCTGAGAGGCCTCTACTCCCTGGGCCCGGCTCCAGCCTGAACCAGGCTCATCAGTCAGATCCTTTATCTCTCTGATTGAAATATTTATCGGGCTTTTTCAAAGGCCACCGCGGCTCTGGAAATCTTTCCCAGCACCCTTCCATGGGGCAGGAACCTGTCCTCATGGAGCCTCGTGCTGGGGCGGGGCTGCGGTGGGGCTGGGGGCTGCCTCTGAAGGGCATCCAGGCCGCTGACCCGCCCCGAGGAATGAGGTCTCAAGTTCAAGGGCAACGTGCACTCTCCCTCTGCACCCCCATCCTCACCCTCCCTCGTGTTCTGCCCTGCAGCTGGCAGCTGAATCATCCCCAGGAGGGCTTCCTGGAGGAGGTGACGTAGACCGGGAGCCTGGAGGAGGGAAGGCGCGCAGGGAGGACGTGACGCCGACCCGTGGGTGCAGGCAGGTGTGGGGGGCACTGGGGCCGGCGGGCCGGACGGCGCGCCCTCGTCTCCGCGGCAGTGGGCACCCCCGGGGGTTTCCAGACGCAGAGTCTCTGGGCTTTTCATCTCCTGGAGCCTGGGCTGTGCTGAGGATGGACAGTCAAGGGCGGGGAGAGCCCCTGGGAGGCCGCGAACTCGGGGCCTGGACCGAGGGAGGGAAGTAGGGCCTCTCCCTTCTTCCATCAAGGCCAACGCGCCCGGGCGCGCACCTGTGCTGGGGGCTGGGCCCGGACGAGGCAGGTGGGCGCCCCGCCCCGCCCCGGGGCCGCCCGACCCAACTTGCCGCGGAGACGAGTGAACTAACCGCGTGCGTGTCCGCGCGCAGCCCTTCGCGGCTGCAGCCCGGCCGGCCCAGGCTGGAGGGCGGGGTGCGGGGAGGCGCGGGCGCGGCCCCGGGGCGGCGGACAGGCCGGGAGGGGGGCTCCCACAGGGCGAGGCTGAGGTGCCCGGGCAGCGCCCGCGTGGCGACGTCCCCCCCCCCCCGCGCCTTCTCCTTCCTCCCTGTGGCCCCTCCACGCTCTGTCACCGCCCCCGGAGGGGCTCGGGGAGCCTGGCGGGCGTCTGCGCTCCAGCTTGGGGCTGCGCGCGCCAGGAGGCTGGGGCTGACGCGGCCGGAGCAGCCCCGGCCCGGGGAAGCCACGCTTGGACCCCTGAGAGGTGAACAGGGCAGGCGGCTGGCGAGGGCCGCGCTGCAGAGCGGGGAGAGCCCAGCTCGGCTCCGAGCCTCCGGGCCTCCCGGGCGGCACGGGAGGTGCCCGACGCCGACTCAGCGGCGGCCAATTCGTGCTCGACCGAAGAGGTGAATCGCTGCAAGGACGCTGCCTCGCCCTTTCCCGAAGGCAGGGCACTGGAGCAATGGCCCTGCCGCCTCGTTTTGCCCGGGCTCTGTAGGTCATTTACTTTACTCCGTTGGATAATATTCCATTGAGACGTGCGCCGTGGCAACCCCTGCACTGTTTGTGCTCCTTTGGACTCTTTTCAGCTGGCAACTTGCCCCATAACAGGGCGGGGACAGAAGCTTAGCAGAAGAGCTTCTAAGAGCTCTTAGAAGAGGGGGGAGAGCTTAGACAGGGAGCAAACTGAAATAGCCCACATCACCTGGGAACTCACCGCAGGGGAGCCTGAAGGATGGAGCCGGCTCCATCCTTCCGGAGGACTTGATTCCACAGCCCGAGGCCCCTCCCAGTTGGTCCCCACCTGCCCCTCCCCCTTCCTCGCCTCTCTGCGTTCCGCTTCCCCCTTTCCCGTGTCACTGCGCCCATCTTCTTCTCTCCTTCCGTCTTCTTTAGAGACGTTTGGACCAAAGCTGGTGGTGGCAGCACCTCCTACTCCCACCTCACCTCCGTGTGACGACGTCCTTGGACTAGATTCCCTCCAGATTTCTCCGCAGCGCCGTCCAGCCCGTAGCTGCAGCTCCCGCCTCTTCACCAGACCCAATACCACCCCTAGCTCTCGAAAGAGGTTCTACAGGTAAGCTTTCCCAAGAATTCTGGAAACATAGTAAATCCCGTCCCCCAAAGAATCGAGGAAATTTTCTTCAGGTCTTTGTTGGAAAAATTTCACTGCCGTATTCAAATCATCTACTTGCTTCTCATCTCTCTCCTCATGCTAGAAAGTTAGTGCCAAGAAAGCGGCACGTTTGTTCTGCTTCACTTCTGTATCCCTGGGGCCTGGAAGGTGCCTTGCATAAAGCAGAGCCCAATACTATCTGCCGAGGGACACAGGGAGCTTATCTTGACTTGGGTCAAGTTCAACAGCCTCATGCATTTGAGAGCGCGCCACCCGTTTGAGAGGTGGCCCTCCACACAAAATGCAGCGGTGCGATGCTGCCTCTGAACTTGGGTGAACTTGAGAGACTCAGACGGAAGCTGTCCCCTCAATTTCCCATAACAAACAAAGAGACTCTGCTTGTTAACTCGGGCCATCCATTATCGGTGTCGCTGTCCCGCTCTCCTAGGCAGATAAAATGCACTTGGCAGACAGGGACGGGCGTCTGTAGAACATCTGCAGACCTTCCAGCAGGAGTTAATAAGCCACACTAGTCAGGTTAGTTCTGGGCCTTTTGCTTTAAAAGCATCATCCTGCTTTCAGTATAGAAGACCCCAAACAGGAGGCAAACGCCCATCTGGGAATTCCTCTTGAAATTCTCCAGGAGTTGGTTAATGATAAACACAGCTACAGCGAGTAACTGGTTCAAGGGAGGATTCCTGCGTCGCATATGTTATTGGGCTGAACGTTTCTGCTCTGGCTTCTTGGAGTTTGTTCCTAAAAAGTATCCCCAAATATGTTGATGGAGGCAAGACTCTGAATAAAAAAGGTCAATCCAAAACGGCATTTAATCAAAATCAGTCGCTTTCTAGGCTGGAGATTGAGGGCATAGCCAGGGAAGGGGGACAGGGGAACACTGGACTAGACTGGCGGGAATAAACCATTCCTAACCCCAGCTCATTTCAGTAAAAACAGGCTTGAGGGTGAAAGCAAGTTTTGAAACTGAATTCTCCCAACATGACTCAAGGCTTGTCTTTCTGATGCCAATTTGCAGTTTTGGTTTTTAATAGGTGGATGAAAGCCTAATCTCCACATGAAGAATAGGACCTCTGACATATCATGTGAGCATGAAGTTGAAAGGGGCTCTTCACCAAAACCTAGAGAAATATTTGAATGCATATTTTGGAGGGGAGATAATGTCCAGTGGGTCTGTTGTATAATGCAGCTGTGTACGGGGCGGGGTGGGGGGGAGGAAACAGGGTTTAAAAATACAACTGTCTACTTCAGAGACGGGTTATAAAAGCGTAGGTTTCTCTTTCAGGAGTCTCTGAAGTTGGAAAAGTATGAATTACATACACTCATTAGAACTTTTTACGTTAAATTCAAAGAGTAAAATTAGAAGTCATGTTAATGATCCCGCCATCCAACAACTGGTCAGCAGATGTTGGAGCCTTATGGCTAAGAGATTACATGGTTCGAGACGACGATTTACTGTATGTGTCCCTGGCCAGGAGGAGGTGTAACAAACATATTATCAGACACAGAAAATATGCAGCCCTGGAAAAGGGACGTGCAAATCGGACTGCCCGTGATGCTTTCAAAGCTGCACATTTTTCCACTAAACCGCTATTTCGGAGAATTAGTTGGTTTGGTTTTTTTTTTTCCTTTCCTAAGAACGAAGAGTTAATCTTATCCAGGTTCAGAGCCAGAAACCCGTCATATGAAATCCCAGCGAAGACCGACATTCTTTCCAGGTTCGTTACTCGCCGTGGAGCTGAGTTTTCCAGCGGTGCCCAAGCTAAGCAGCTGTCAGGCGAAACGGAGCCATTTGTGGCCGCTCTGCGGGGCCCGGAGGAACGGCTCTCCTGGTGTGCGGGTTCCTCCTGGGGGGAGATGCCGCTTGGGAAGCGTGAATGAGGAGACCGGAAAGGCTGGGAGGGACTGGGGGGGTCCCGGTTTGCAGACACCAGGAGGCCACAGGTCTGGTCCCCTGCAAAGGCGCCCAGCGCGCTGATGGGAAGTGCCCCAGGCTTCAAGCTTCGAGCCTGCAAATTTAACTCCTACCCCCTTCCAGTCAGAAGAGGAAAAGCTGCAAGAGGGCTGTGAACAGAGGTGTGTCCACGGGAGGGGGGAGGATGCACCCGGGCTCCCCATCCGGGCATGCGTGCAGGGAGACGGGCGCAGGCCTCCCTTTCCATCCTGTTCTCCTACGGGAGCAGAAAGGCCGGTGGGGGAGGTGTGACACGATTCTGCTCGGTCTGTGCGTCCAGTAAGCCCTTTTCTCTTTTCCAGATGGCTTGCAGCACTTTAGTTCTTTCTTTCGGGGACCCGGCAGGGCTCCGTTGTTTTTCTGGATTCCAGGGTGTACCCCACAAATTCCCCGGGGTGGGTGGGGATGAAACCACTCTGCAGTGTTCTCGCACGCAGCAGTCACAGCGGCCTGAGCTCGAGGGGAGCAGTGACTCCAAGAGGCCAGCCACGAGGCGAAATCTGGGGGTCCACACCCTCCAGTCACGCACCGCCTACGGAGGTGCCGCTCAGGCTGGAAACTCGCAAACGAGGGAGCGCACCGGGGGCCAGGTGGCGAATGCCTCGCTCGCCTACCTAGCATCTAACCGGTGCCCACCGTGTGCCAGCTTCCGAGCCAGCCGCTGGGCAGAGAAATGGACCCCCCGGGGGCTCCCAGTCCAGTGGGGATACACACCTGACACTGGGGTCCCCCCCGCTCTGAGCTCTGGGGGTGTCAGGGTGCTTCCCACCTGCCTGCCTGAACTTCCTGTCCCAGCGCGTCACCTGCCAGCCCGCGGTGGGCAAACCTCCAGCTGCCGTGTCACCTGACTGCTTCTCGGGATGCCTCCCGGTCTCCGGGCTTCCCGAGGGTCCCCGCGTCACGGCTCAGATGCCCCCGTTGGCGGACCTCCCCGACCCCTGATGGCCGAGATCCGCAAAGCTGGGGCTAAATAGAGACGTGAGCCTCCTGGGAGCCCGGGAAAGACCGGGGCGGAGACCTGCAGGTCTGCAGTTGGCAGACCGTGCATCTTAAGCGTGAGGGTCCCCTGGGCTTGAAGAGCGCGTTTCTCCGTAAAGCGCAGCACAGGCAGGGTTTTCGGGTGACAAAGCTGCATCAGCACCGACTCGGCGGCAGGCGGTAGGTGCCCGATGGAGAGTGGCCCGGAATGGGCAAGAACCCCCGCCCCGCCCCCCAAGGAGGCGGACGCACGATGACGGCAAAGAAGGAAGCTGTGCGCTTTGTTTGAAGGGAAGCTGTTACAGAGAAAGAGGAATCGGGCAAGAGGGAGAGGACGACGCGTCACGGCCGCTGTAAGTAGAGTGACCCGTGAAGGTGGCACTTAGAGCACGAATTTGGAGGCGAGGAAGCAGCTAGGGATCTGGGAAGCGCACCCCCAGCGGAGGGACAAAGGCCCTGAGGTCGGAGCCCCCGTCCTGGGCTGGAGGGGGGAGGGGCAGAGCGTAGGACACGAGGCCCGGGGTGCAGCAGGCCAGTCACAGGGTGAGGGCTCGCCCCGCGGAGTGGGAAACAAGGGCAGGCGCCACGGCAACAGTCCAGGAAAGGAGGCTCCTGATCTAGATGCCAGTTCGTGGTGGACTGGATGGGACGTGTGGAAAAAAGAAGGAAAGAAACCAGGGACAACGTCCAGGGCGTTGGCCTGGGCGCCCGGGCAGATGGGGTTGGCGTCACCCAAGGGGGGCAGGCCTGGTGTGGGGCGGTCGGGGTGACGCGTGAGACACATAAAATCCACGTGGGGATGTCAGGCGGGCAGGAGTTTAGTGCAGACGGAAGGCTGGAGTCCCCAGCACAGAGACGTCTTTCGGGCCCCCAGATGGCGGAGCTCATGGGGAAGCGGGTGAGGCTAAAAGAGGCCTGAGGCCGAGCCCCGCGGGCAGACAGGTTAGACCCGCTTTACCCACCAAGGTCCAGAGACGTCTCTGTCCCAGGCTGCGGAAGGGGGTCCGCTTGGCCGGCCCCCAGCTCCTAGGGCCCTGAGAGACAGGCCCCCAGCCCACTTCCTCTTGTCTACTGGGCTTCTCCCAGGCCAGGAGCAGCAGTGATGGCCGGTCGCCAGGTGTCACACGGGATCAGGGTGGGCAGGACGCTGCACGCGGACCCGCACAACCCCTGAGGCTGCCGGCCAGACAGCAGCGCTCAGCGTGGGGCCCAGGAACAAAGGCAGGTGGGTCACTGCACAACATCTGCAGTTCTGCTCAGAACGGGCCCTGTTACGCCCTGGGGCTCGGAAGCAGCCGGTCAAATGGGCTTCCCAGCAAACCCCCGAACCCAATCTCTTTCCTGGGCCAGACCCCAGGACGAAGGTTCCAGAAGGTTCCAGAAGGTCCCTCAGTCCCTTCCCCCCTCCAGCCTCTCCCCACTAGGTGGCTGGGAGTTAGGGCTACATTCCCAGGTAGCATTTCCTCAGACATGAAGTCACGTTTCTCAAACCCAGGCGCCTGGAGATCCCTCTAGAGTCTTCGATTCCCACATTGTTCTAGAAGAAACTCTGGTCACCTCAATCCTCGCTGAGAATTACTGACTGTGGAAATCCACATGTCTGGTGTTTGTTTTTGGTTTTTTGAGCCTGAGATTAGAAAGGCGTTAGGTCCTGAACCTCTTCCCCGGGGGTTGGTGAGTGGCCAAGAGTTCGAAAGCCCAGCTCTGGATTTCCTTAGCCTCTCGGTAAGGCCTTACTCTCCTCATCTGTGAAACGGGAATAATAACCGTCCCTGGCTCTCAGGGTTAAATGAGTTAGTTAAGTGTCAAGTTCTTAGAATAGTGCCTGATATAAGGAGCCCTCACGAAGTCCCGGGGACTCTTATTACCCCCGCAGGAGTGTGACAAATGGACAGAGCCCTCTGCCTAAGCCAGGTTGGAGCCGTAGTCAGAAAACAGAAAGTTTCGCATTATTTAAGCCTGGCCACCGCGCACGCCGAGGCCTGCGTCACTTCGAACTGCAGTGTGAAGGGGTCAAACGAGGACTTCTTTAGAGCGACTGAAGTTTCTCTCTGTTACACTTTAAACACAGTCTCGCCAGGTGTCCTGGGAACAGGACGGATTAAGATAGTCTTGGCCAGTGAATGGAATCCAGGGTTTGGAACCCAAAGAGACGGAAGCCAGGTCAGCATCGGGCAGCTGGACGGGCAGAAAACTGTCCCCTTTCTGGTGTTTTCTTTTCATCCACAGACCTTCTTACATGTCCTCAGGCATCTGCCACTTCCAGGGACCATCAGGCGTGGGGGGAGAGATGCAGTCCTTGATGCCGGGTTCTGAAGACTCAGGGAACATGCGTTCATTGCTGTTGTTTGGAAAACCAGCTGAGCTTCTGTGCGGCTCGGCCGCCCTGGGTGCTGGCTGGAGGGGACTCGGGGGGCCGGAGTGTATGCTCAGCCTGTGATTCCGCAGCCCTGCCTGCCCAGCCCCAGGGACCAGCTCCCTCGCAGTCGGGGGACATTCTTTCCTGGGGGGATCCCTGAATTTTCCTGGGCATCTACAACTGCAGTCACCCGCCCACAATTGTCATTTCTGCTCCCACCTTGTAAACTTTCGCAGCCAAGCATTTGCCAGAGCCCTGGGGCCACCTGCGTTAGCCTCCAGCGAAGCAAGGACATGCAGGGAGGCATAGACTTGAGGTTCTAGTTTACATTTTTTCGAATAAATGTTAAAACAAATACATAACTACTGAAATTAAAAATGCTTGTCTGTGCAACACCAAGGTCACCCAGCTTGCCTTGAATGGACCGTCATCACACTTTGGGATGAAGAAAGTAAACATGACAGAACTGTGACCAGAGCCAAATAAATTTCATCTTTGTTAACAAAATAAATTGACTAGGACTTTAAAGAATTATTTCCTCACGGCATTCCTTTAAAACTTGATTTCTGGGGCTTCCCTGGTGGCACAGTGGTTAAGAATCCACCTGCCAATGCAGGGGACATGGGTCCGAGCCCTGGTCCGGGAAGATCCCACATGCCGCGGAGCAACTAAGCCCGTGCGCCACAACTACTGAGCCTGCGCTCTAGAGCCCGCGAGCCACAACTACTGAGCCCATGTGCCGCAACTACTGAAGCCCATGCGCCTAGAGCCTGTGCTCCGCCACAAGAGAAGCCACCGCAATGAGAAGCCCGCGTACCACAACGAAGAGTAGCCCCCGCTCGCCGCAACTAGAGAAAGCCCGTGCACAGCAACGAAGACCCAACGCCGCCAAAAATCAATCAATCAATCAAACCTTCATTTCTGTGTTCTTAGAGGAGGTAATCATGTCATTGTTCACAGAATAGTGGTTTCTGGTTGTGTGTTGCATTTTTATGCCTAAACACACGTTTTCACATTTTAAAAAAAAATTGGTTTTCAAAAAAATGCAAGAGCCTTTCACTGCCGGACCTGCGAGGGTCCATCAACGGTCAGAGAACCTGTCTGAGACGTGAGTACACTGAGGCTCTGGGGCAGCTGAAGGGAAGTCCACGCAAGACCAGGGGAGGCGCTGATTCCCCCGTGCCCCCCTCCTTCCCGGAGGACGCCCCTTGCTCCCTTGCCCTCTGCCGGACCCCAGCCCTGTACGCCAGAGGCCTCCATGCCGCCCTCCCTGCCCTCCTGGGAGCTCTGTGCACCCTCTGCCTTGGGCACCTCCTCCCGGCTGCTCTCCAGACCGTCTTCCCCTGACCCGCCACATCCAGCGCATCCCACATTTACAGGCGGCTCCCCGCAGGCCACCCTAGAGACACAAAGGGGAATGAAAGGCAGTCCCAGGCTCGCACCAGCGGCACTTGGCCTCTGGGGGGGGGCCCCTGGCCTCCGCCTCAGCCGTCACACTCTGAGGGCTGCCCAGGGCCTCTGGCAGGACCTTCCTGGGACTGTGATTCTGGAGGTGGGAGGCCTTGGTGTCTGGCAGAGGGGACCAGACCACATGGGAAGATGTCTGCTCGGTTTGGGGGGTTTGTTAGACGCTCCTCAGCTGGGGCTCTTTTAGCTGGTCCCAGAAATTGGAGTCCGTGGAACGCCAGTGATCCTTGAGAAGATCCGTGAGAAGCAGGCCCTGTGACCAAGGCAATTTGGGCAACACTGCAGACTCCAATCCCCCTTGGAGCCTGATACCGTGCTAACTTACGGAGGACTCCAAGGAATCCCAGAGTCGAGAAACTTGTTCAGCCCAGCGCGTCCCCATCTTATTTGATCACAGGATCCTCTCCTGGCAGACGACATCTGGAGAGGATGGAGAACACTGGATTCTCTTACGGTCCGGCTCAATACCCCGATATCTCGTTTCCTCTGATCCGGTGGCGAGCTCTCAAAATTTGGGACAGATTGATTTTTCAGGGACGGTAACAATTTCTGATAATTGCTGCTTAGAAGCCTTCCCTCCCCCTCTCTCCCATAAGAAACTTAACCACGGGGGAAAAAAAATGAAGTTCTGGCCTCAAATGGAAGTAAACAGCTGGAGCTGATGAATTCCAGAAGCAAGTATTCCTCTAAGCATCTACGTGAGAGAGAGATGGATGCCGCAGAGGCTATGTAAATATAATTATTTCCAAGTAGAATACCTTCAACATTTTCCATTTTCCATTAGGTAGCAGGGAGGTCACGGTGAGGCCGGTTGTCCAAATATGGCTGCCAATTCCTCTGAGTCAGCAAAAAGCGTATTAAAAAAAAGGTCTTTGGGAGAGAAATTTCTATTTTCATTTTCTAGTAAGTCTCTCCAAATGTATGGGATACTATATTTAGAGGTGTGGTTTTCAAAGCATGAAAAACCCCCCTTTCAAGGAGAATCTTACTCAAAACCCCTTCCCACAAGCCCCAGGCCAGCTTCTGAGGCAGCCTCAGGAGAGCCCAGGAATCTGGTCGACATCGGTCCTCTGGGGCCTTGGTGCTTAGAGGGCAGGCCTCAGACCAGAAACTTCTCATCACCTGGGTGCCTGTTAGAAGTGCAGCCTCTGGGCTCCACCCAGACCTGACCAATCTGAGGCTGCCTTTTCACTCCACCTCCAGGGAATCTGGGTGCACGTTAACGCTGAAGAGGCAGATGTGGGGATTTCTTCCTCTGCTGGATCATTCTAAATACCAGAATGAGGCTTCTTGAAAGTCAGTCTGGAAATGTTCGACTCCCAACCCAGTGACCGCTCTAAGTAGGGTAATCCATGATAGTCCTGTCATCTGCTTGATGCTTCTCATCTGCAAAATATACTGTGTACCCCTCCTCTCACAGAAATGGCAAGAGAAGACGTGAGCGTGGCCTGGAAAGAGGCAGGAGAAGAGAGAGCAAAATGGTTAAAAGTAGAGAGTGTGAACCAGAGTTCCGGGGCTTGAACCAAACACTCCCACCAGCTCCCCGCCGCCCACCCCCGGGTGGAATCGGGAAGGTTGATTACGGTCCTGTCCTATTTATCCCCATCATCAAAGGGGGGTGGGGGATGATGATGATGATGAAGAAGATGATGGTACCCGTGACGACGGCCACGGTGAGGAGGAGGACGGTACCCGTGACGACGGCCACGGTGAGGAGGAGGACGGTACCCGTGACGACGGCCACGGTGAGGAGGATGCTGGTACCCGTGACGACGGCCATGTGAGGAGGAGGACGGTACCCGTGACGACGGCCACGGTGAGGAGGATGCTGGTACCCGTGACGACGGCCACGGTGAGGAGGAGGACGGTACCCGTGACGATGGCCACGGTGAGGAGGAGGACGGTACCCGTGACAACGGCCACGGTGAGGAGGAGGACGGTACCTATGAAATGACTGATAAGCAGGAAGCACCTGGAATCGCCTGGGCGGCTGGTCAGGGCTCTCACTCCTGAGTCAGTAGGCTCTAGACGCGTGCCCTGGGCGGTGTTTGGTGCGCGCCTGAGCTGTGAGCCCTTCCGGGCCCGGGGGTGCGGCTGGGGCCTGAGTGCACGCAGGGGCCTCCCAGACAGCCCCTCTGCAGGGTGGTGCTGGCACCTGGGAGCCTTTCTGCATTGTGCTCAGAGCCTCTGCAGCCTCTCTGGTTTCTTGGCTCTGTGAACCACTTGGTCTCAGTCCAGGGATTTGCTTTTATAGAAAAGAGAGGAAAAAAATAGAAAAGTTGTGGAAAACTGACACAAGGAATTAGGTCACCCTAGAAATGCTAAGATATCAGCAAAGCTCTTGATTAGCAGGATTTCATTTGGGGACCTCTGACGGCTGCCAGGCCCTGGCTGTGTAGGCAGAGAATTCCAGATGGAACAGGCAGGCGGGTGAAGGTCAAGACGATCCACCTTCTGACCTCTGCCGCAGAGGGCAAGCTGTGGGGCCTGCCCCACCGGTGAGGGTCTTGGACCTGGGATCTGGGAGTTTGGGACCCTGATGTGGTAACTGAAGCAGGCTGCCCCTCCTCGTGGGATTCAGCATCTAGCTCCCCTACCAGCAGAACACTAAGCTGCCCTCCCCTCCTTCGGGAACCTCATCATTGGACTTTCGCTTCCTTGGTTTTGATGCCAGCGTCGTGTTCATGGAGATGGAGCAATTGTCACCGTTTGCCCTGCAAAACACCTGGGATGATGAAAGCTTCTTCCACTCTGCTGTAAGCCTTTAAGCCACTTATCAGACTGTTTTTACTATAAGTGCATCTTTGCATAGACAGTCACCAGCCTCTGGAACACATTTACACCGTGGAGGAGCGGAATGCAGTTTAATTGCGTTAATAAGAGCTGGGACCCGAGCAAAGCGGTAAGGCCCTCTCTTGCTCAGTGAAAGGTGGCTGGATGGGGTGATGGACCACCTGTCTCTCAGGAGCCGGGCTGCAGGGAAAGGGATGCTGCGACCCATCCTGAGTGAGAAGGGAGGTCCTGGAAGGAAAGGGGGCTTATAGGTGGTGGTTGGATTTAACCGGAAAAAGAAGCAAAGGGAGAAAGCCTTGTGATGCAGTGGAATGAACACCGGGCTTGCGATTAGCTCTGAGGCAAGTTATTTGCCTGTTTCCCCATCTGTAAAATGGGTGCAATGGTATCTATCTACTCCCGTGAAGAAGATAAAGAGGAGGTTTCCGAATCCATTAAGCACCACATCATACGGTCTCTGCTGTTGATCAGGCACTGACTAGGAGACCGGCCCTGTGTCTGCAGCAACCCTGAAGGAAGGCAAGGATGGCTGTGCCCATTTTACAGATAAGGAAAGCAAGAAGGTTCCCTAACTTGCCCAGGGCCACGTGGCTGGCAGGCGGTGGAGCTGAGCTTTGGATGCAGGGCTGCCTGGCTGCATCTTTACTTTGGGAAGGATGTGCTGTGTTTCCTGGTGACTGTGTAACGGGACAAACCCACACGCCTGGAAACAGCAGCCCGAGTCGATGAAATAGCTCCTCTTCTGCACGACTGCACCCCTGCAGATACCCCGGCCCCTCTCCAGCGCCCACCACCCAGGAGTGGTGAGCTCTCTGGTCGCTCCCACAGTACCGGCCACCCTGAGCCAGGGCAACAAGGAGCCGGGCTTGCAGAAGTTCTTCTCCTCCAGAATCCTGTGTCCGGCTGCTTAGCCAGCAGGTGGGACCAGGACGCTGAACAGCTCTGCCAGGCCCTGGCTGGCAGCTGGCGCCTCTCTGGGTCTACGCTTAGAGAGGGGAGAGTGCAAACCTCCCTCACGTGGGTTCTAGAGCGGGACAGCCCATTGTCACGGCAGCTCCGGTCATCCCTCAAGTGCCCACTGGACCCACTTATTCTAAAGCCGCTCAGTGTGAAGAGAAACCCGTCCCTGTTTTCCCTGCAAGGACGTCGGCCAGCCACCTCCATCCAGTCTCCTATTCTCTAGGTGAAGCCTCCCTGCCCCCTGGTCTTCGGGGCTTGTGGGACTGAGTTCTGAAAGCTACCGGCTTCCTGCAGCCCGAGCTCCTCTCCTTGCTCTGTCCACCCACGTCTGGTCTCCATCCTTCCCAGCGCAGGACCTAGCGAGATGACCAACCCTTCTCAACCTCGAAGGCTCGGGCCGAAGGTGGGAGCCCTGGGGCTAAGGCAGGCCAAGCTCTCAGCAGCACCTGGCCCTAGGAGAGCTGAATAATTAGGAGATTCTGTAGTTGCTGGGTTCATGATCTGGGGATGAAGATGGGCTTTTCCGTGATTGTCCATGTTACACTGCTGATCCTTCATCTGCATTTACAGACCCCCAATTCCTAGAAAGTCTGGAAATTCTGAAAACCTGGAAATGTATCAGCCATTCCCCTTCCTGAGCCGCTGGGAACATCAGAGAACGAAGCCGCCAGCTGGACCCTGTGCTCTACAGAGCCAGTGATGCTGGTTGGGAAACAGAGAGAGAGAGGAGAGAGAGAGAGGGAATGAGGTGGAATCCAGTGCAGCTGGACCCCAAAGGCCAGACCCTTTGTTCATACCTCCACCCAGCCCCTCCGTCCTGGGCCATCTGTCTGTCCAGGTCAGATGGGGAGGGGAGGGGAGGGGTCGGCTCAGCCCCCCCCAGGGAGCGGGGGCTCCTGCCTCCTCTGGTCCCTCCCCCTTGTTAAAGTGCAATCCTGTAACTAACGCATGTCAGATGAGCTCAGTGTGGTAATTCTGGGCACCTGCAGTGCCGAGGGCCCGAGGGCCCGTCCTGCACGGGGAGGGGCGGGCTTGGTGCGGGCCGGCCCGGCCCACCCTCGGCCTGCGGTCAGGACTTTGGGACCGGGCTTGGGGGATGCTCCAGAAGCTACCATATCCTCCCCAGGTTCACGTTCCTACGAAACCACTCTCACATTGCGGGCTGAAAGGAAGGGTCAGAAGAGAAGAAAGCAGACGCCGGGGGAAGAAGACTCACAAGAAAGGAAGACGGGCTGACATGACGTGGATTGCAGTAAACTCGAGCTTTAGCTCGGGTCCATCTGTACGTTAATGCCCGCCTCCGAGATGATTTCACCAGAGGCAAATCCCACAGGCCACCTGTTGCTTTAACTCTCTTTCTTGTCTGGTGGGGATGCTGGGACTCCCCGAGGGTCATGGAGCAGCCAGTGACTAGATCCTCCCGGGGGAAGAGAGCGACCAAGTGCTCAACCCCGGACCCCAAGCTCTTCGATTTTCGTCCCTAATGGGAAGCAGAGCCCTCGGTAACAGCGCGCGCGCTTGCGTCTCCCGCGCGCGCTTGCGTCTCCCGCGCGCGCTTGCGTCTCCCGCGTGCGCGTTGTGTTTTCTTTACGGGGCTGGGAGGGGCGCAGGGAGGCGGGCCCGGGCCCGGGTCTGCCGGCGTCCGCACAGCGCCCCCCGAGCTGGTCCCTCCGGTTGAATGCCAGCCTCCCGCCCTCCCTGTGCTCGGCAGGGCGGGCTCGCGCCACAGGCGTGACTTAACAGCGCCTCACGTTTCTTTTCTGCTGTTCCTTCCCAGACAGCTGGAGGCCCGAGAGGGAACTCAAACCGCGTGGTCGGTGGTTGGGCCCGCGGACCGCTGCGTGCCGGCGGGCGTCCCCGGGACCAGGGGACGGGACGCGGGGCCGCAGTGTTGGTGTTCGTGTGACTTCGTCTCACGATGGATGAGCCGTGAGGCCCGAGGCCTGAGCCGTGGCCTCTGCGGGTGGCGCAGGCCAGCCCCCCGCCCCTCCTCCAGAGGCTTGGCTAACCCCCTCCGCAGAGGTCACCCTTCCTGCCGTGGCGTCCTCGCACCATCAGGTACCGTCTGGATCAGTTTTGCGTATCCACGTACCACATACTGTAGTCTGCTGCTTACTCCATCTTTTTTCCTTAAGTGGCCTCACGTTTTTACTTGGATAAATTAGTTTATAAGGAAATGAACTACCGCTGCACTAAAGGGGAAAGTGGTATCATTTGTCAGCCGTGGAAGTTACCATTTTAAAAAATGCCGTGCAAAGCCTGGTGTTCTCAGAATGCAGCTGCTGCCTGGGGCCTGCTCTCTGCGCCCCAGAGGGAAGGGCACCGCGGGGGACACGCCGCGTGTCAGGGCTCCGTCTGGCGCCGCCAGGCGGGACGGGAAGCGTCTCTCACCAGGGGCGCAGGGCCTCAGCGGGTCTCGGTCTCCCGACGCCGGGACGGTACCCTGCCGTCATCCTGCAGCGCGGCCCCGTCCTGCCAGCCATCAGGACCTCCTGGTCGTCCAGCTCCGTGTCTTCCCGAGTCCTCCTCCCTCCCTGCAGCATCCGACTCCCTCCCCTCTAGCAAAGCCTCTCCTTGGCCCCAGCACCATTGCCCTGCCTTCCAGATTCTTCCTCCTGTTCACCCCGTTTGGAATTCTGCCCTTCCTCCCCGTCCTTTGTGGGCTGGTGCAGCAGAGGGCTGGGAGCTGCGTAGACATCTCCAGTCAGGAGGACCGCGGGGCTACCTCGCTGACCCCAGCGTCCTGGGACGTCACTCCAGGACGGGGCTCCAGGTGCACAAGCTAGGCTGGGCTGGTGGGTGTCTGTGGGTGCCCAGAGCCCACAGCTGGGTCGGTGTGGTACCAGCTGGCCGAAGGGCCTGTCGACAATCAGGGCTTGGCCTCCCGGCTTCCAGGTCCCCGGGCACTGGGTGCCCAAAGGACAGCCGAGCCTGGCATGGTCAGTGCTCGCAGGACTGTCCCTGTGGGTCACAGATGCGCCCTCCATAGATTCCGACCCTGCAGCCCTGGGATGCCCACTTCCCTGTGCTGGACCCGGTGGTCGGCCCGGGGACGGGCGCTGCCTGTCCCCGAGGGCCTGCGCCCTGCTGGTGTCCCATCAGGTGTCCCCTGATGCTGCCCCCTCCCCAGTCTCACCCCCTCCCAGGGCCCCTCCTAGCCGGCAAGCACGTCTGCTCTAAGGTTCTCATGGGTATTGTGGCATCCCTCCCTCCTGCCTCCCAGATGTGTGCTTAACCTGGGACCCCGCTGGAGACAGATCGTTGATTCCAAGGTGAGGATGTAGACCCGGTCGGATGGAGGGGGTGGCTAGGCGGAGGAGAGCATGCCCCGCCCCCGCCATGGCTGCCCACAGCTCTGGGGTCGCCCGCTTCCTCCTGCAGGCTGTGGGGCTCTGCTCCGCCTCTGAGACCCTCCCTGGGGTGACGAGGGTCCCTCGGCAAACACCTGTTTCCGATTTCTCCCAGGCTTAACCTCAGGTCGGGGGTGCTAGCGGTGATGCCGCTTCGTTGGGATCCACTCCTGGGTGTGACCGTGCAGTGTGTTTGCTCAGATAGGTGGGGAAAGCGAGAGCCCGCGTCCTGTGTCACTCAGGGTGGGAGACGCCGGGAAATAGAACTCACAGGGGTCCCGTCGGGGGAGACCAGAGTGATGAGGAAAGCGCAGACAGATGCTTCGACGACCCTGAGTGACCACCCGTCTCCCTGGTCCCCGCGGCGGCCCGGGGACGGGCTCCCACACGCCTGGCGTGAGGGCGGCAAGCTGACCGGTCAGGCTTTAACCCGGGCTGTCCGGCTCCAAGGCCAGGCGCTCTCACTACGGTGAGAACAGACTCCGTCGGTGGCACTCTTCGTGTTTTCACACCTGTTGAAGTGTGAACACTCTTAGATTAGATGAGGAAGCTAAGTAGTTAGATTAACTGCGCTTTTCCTTGTCCGACAGCTTCTTTTGCTAGACTGTCCTGGGCCCTGGGTCCCAGGCTTCCTCAGGAAAGAGATGGAACCAAGGCCAAGCCTAGAGACACAATTCTTTTCTTTTTTTTAAGTTTTATCGAAGTCTAGGTGATTTACAATGTTATGTTAATTTCTCCTGCACAGCAAAGTGACTTAGTTATACATGTATATTCTTTTTCCTATTCTTTTCCATTATGGTTTGTCACAGGATGTTGAATACAGTTCCCTGCTTTTTTTGTTTTTAAATTTTATTGAAGTATAGCTGATTTACAATGTTGTGTTCACAATTCTTGGTTTGAAATGGAGACTTTGGAAGAACAAACGGAACAGTGCTCTCCGCCATCAGGGGCAGTGGAGCCACCGGCCTGGCCTGCGGGGCTGGATGGATCCAGCAAATGCTGGGGTCCTGGGGTCTGTCGAGCAGGGAGGTGCAGGGCGCTGAGAATGGGGGCTCCCCTGAGTCTGCCCCTCACAGCCACGCTCCTCAGTGCTGCCTGCCCAGCCGTGCCAGAGCACCCGTGGGCTTAGCTCGGCGGTGGCGGAGGGGCTGGGGGCCCTGGGCAGACGCACTGCAGCCCCCGCCCCCCGGACGATGGGGCTGATGCGCTCGACTGCCAACCCGGGCCCCGCAGCAGGAAGGCAGGCAGCCTTCGGCCGGCCCCACACACGGTCCTGAGACTCCAGTAAAGCAGCTCTTCGACACAAAACATAGGGGTGGCTCCTTGGACCTGCTTCAGTGTATCGTGTCACTCTTTGCTCTTGGAGATGTCACAAGCCTGTGAGGGACACAGTCCAGAGTCTAGTTTTCCAAGGTTTTTGCTCAGAAGTGCGACCGCACGTTGGCTCAGCCGATGCACGGATCTTTGGAAGAGTTTAGGGGGGAGAAAGATTAAAGTGGCTCTAAAACCACAAACTATGTACAAAATGTATTACGGACTTTAATTTGCGGGCTGTTCTTTTTTTTTTTTTCTTGCCTCCTGCAGCTTGAGGCAATGGTTTCCAGAAGAGTCTGTTGTTTGGATTTAAAACTGCTTTGTGGAAATACTCTGTTCTCCAAGGTTCTGCGGGTCATGGAACAGTTGGCCGGAGTCCTGGTGGGCCCCCGGGAGGCTGGTTCTCCGGGTGATTCGGGCAGGGCTGGGCCTGGGCTAGGGGCTCTGGGAGTCCGGCCTGGGTGGGAATGGGGCCGGCCAGGTTAGCCCAGGGGCTGAAAAGCAGGAGTCCAGACCTCACCGGTCTCTTGTTTTCCTGCCTGACTTCTAGTTAAAGAAAGTGGGTCCTAGGGGCTTCCCTGCTGGCTTTGTCTTGTTTTGTCCTAAAGAGTTCACACCCTAGGGTGGGCCTTAGACAACAAACCTCATCACCACCCTGACCTTCTGAGCTTCCAGCTGCCTCTGAGTCCACGGCGGTTTTGATCACGGAACACAGTGCTGCAAGACCAGACGGGGCAGGAGGCCTCCGTGGCTGGGACTTGCCCTCCCCGTGTTTCATGGGTGGTGAGATCCCACACACAGTGGGTCGCTGTTGCCTGTCGTCCCGGGGGTGTGTCTTGTTTCCTAATCAGAGGGCGAGCTCTATCAAGACAGACCCCATCCCTCATAGCCCCTTTCTTTGCCCTGGTGGTAAGAGGATTCAATACAGAACATGTGGAATCTAAAATAAGACACGAACCAACATATCTACGAAACAAAAACAGACTCACAGACAGAGAGAATAGATTTGTGGTTGCCAAGGGGGAGGGATGGAGTGGGAGTTTGGGGTGAGCAGATGCAAACTATTATGTACAGGATGCATCCACAACAAGGTCCTACTGTAGAGCACAGGAGACTACATTCAATATCCTGTGACGAACCATCACGGAAAAGAATACGAAAAGAATATATATATAGATGTAAAACTGAGTCACTTTGCTGTACAGAAGAAATGAACACAACATTGTAAATCAACCATACTTCAATAAAATTCAAAAAAAACACATAATCTGGATTTCATTGGAAGTTCCAGACCCAGCATTCTGGCCTCAGACATCTGGGCCTGGAAGAGGAATGTGAGAAGAACAGCCAAATGCCTGCGATAAAGGTGCTGGTCCTATTTTTCTGGTGATTTGCTGGCAATCTTTAGCCAATCCTTGGGTATAATCCTTGGCTTATAGAAGCATCACCCCCATCTCTGCCTTCACGTTTGCATGGGGCTCTCCCTATGTGCGTGTCTGGGCCCAAGTTTCCCCCTTTTAAGGACACCAGCCATATTGGATTAGGGCCCGCCCTCATGACCTCATCTACATTTCACCAATTACATCTACAATGACCCTATTTCCAAAGAAGTTCATGTTCTGTGGAACTGGGGGTTAGGACTTCAACATATGGATTTTGAGGGGGGTGGGAGGGATATAATTCAACCCATCACACCACCCTACCTCTTGGACCTTGGGACAGTGGGTGAATACTTCTGAACCACATTTTCTCCATCTGTGGCATTGCTGATCTTTAAGATTCTTTCCAGCTACTAAGCTCAGTGATTCCAAAAGTCTGTAGCATATGATGGTCTATTTCATTCCCTTTCTTAACGGTTTTAGAGCAAGAAATTCTTTTCATTGGACGTCATTTTTAAAAGCACTTTATCTGGGCTTTAAGAAACTTATCATGGTTATCTGCATGGGTGACACTAAATATATTTAATGACCAGTATGGGGGGCCCCAACCAAACAAATGGCCACTGGCCGTTACAGCTGCACTGAACATATTGGTGTGTACTGATGTGGACTGGCTGGATCCCAGCCCTGGGCCTTTCTCTATTTGCCTTATGTCTCCTTTTCGACTTAATATTCTTCTTTCAAAAAAAATTTTTTTCTGTTTTTTTTTTTTTTTTTTGCGGTACGCGGGCCTCTCACTGTTGCGGCCTCTCCCGTTGCGGAGCACAGGCTCCGGACGCGCAGGCCCAGCGGCCATGGCTCACGGGCCCAGCCGCTCCGCGGCATGTGGGATCCTCCCGGACCGGGGCGCGAACCCGCGTCCCCTGCATCGGCAGGCG
>NC_041224.1:7426309-7438060 GCF_002837175.3 Physeter macrocephalus | reverse complement strand
AGCGGCCATGGCTCACGGGCCCAGCCGCTCCGCGGCATGTGGGATCCTCCCGGACCGGGACACGAACCCGCGTCCCCCGCATCGGCAGGTGGACTCTCAACCACTGCGCCACCAGGGAAGCCCTTTTTTTCTGGTTTTAAAATAGACATATAATCATTGTTGAAAATTTAGAGGACCCAAATTTTAAAAACCTAAAATACCACTTCTTAGAGATACATTATGGTATTGAAGCAGGTTTTTATGTGTATTCTCCTTTTTTCATATTTTATCCTTGATATTTTTCTGTGCATTAAATACTTTTTGAAAACATAATTTTTATTTTTGCAAAAATTCTATCCTGTGGATGTGCTATTTCCATTTTTGTAGTATTACAAATCACCCTGTCCTGAACATAACGATGTTAAGCACCATGGTATGTAATCTTTGTGCCTGTCCTAACTGCTTGCTTAGGTGAAGCTCCGTCGTGTGGAATTACTGAACAAAAGTTTATACATGTTTTAAATGTGTATTGTCAAAATGCCCTCCAGAAAAGTGGAGACGATGAATACTGTCACCAGCAGTGTCTGAAATTACCTTCGTTTCCTATAGGGATACTCACTCTTTTCTTATTGATTTGTAAGAGCTCTTGTTATACTTGAGATATTGGATCTATTCCCAGCACACATGTTGAAAGTATGGGCTTCACCCTTCTCAAAGTAAAGGTCCATGCCTTATCACATGAGATTCTCACAGTGTCAAGTTCCATGACTTGTCCACAGAAACACCCAATCAATATCCACAGGATATAAAGGGATGACATCTGCCATTAAGAAGCATATGTTGTAGCCCAAGGAATTTAAACAGATGCAAAAACCAAAGCGAAACAAATGCTATAATGGAGGCATCAAATACTGTGGGATCAAAGAGGAAAGTGTGATCCATTCCAACTAGGAGAACTGGGAGGTCCAATTTCATTTGGGTCTCGAGTATGATTTTTTAACCAGAGAAGGAGACATTCTAGGCTGAAGGGTCAGCATAAATACAGCACGTGGCATGACGATGCCTGGTGTGTTTGAGAGAGAGAGGGGGGTTCACGCCTCCCAGTGCTAAGAGGACCTTGAAGGCTACAGGGCTTTATGCAGACAGTAGGACCAAGTGGAGAACACTCTGCCCTGACCTGTGTTTGGGGAGGGTGGTGCTGGCAGCTGTGTGGATGAGAGAAGGGAGAAGAGAGAGACCGCTAACTTGCTTTAAAGGAAGCTTTGTGGGACTTCAGACCAAGATGGCAGCATGGGAGGGAAATTCAGAAATTTTGTTTCTGAGCCACTTAGTTTGGTGGCTAGGGGACAGTGTGTGTGGCGGGGCTCCTTTCCAAGGGGCTGTAAGAGGGCAGGGCTGTCTCTCTACAGCGTCACAAACCTTTTTCTTGAGATGGACAAGTTGAAATGTCTGTAAGGGAGACACCAGAGCTGGCCTTGTTACAAGTTACCCTGTTAATTTTTTCAAGTTCTTTCCACATACGGGAAAAAGAGAATCATTCAAATGGAAATCATTGCTGTAAAATAACAACAAAATTAAAAGAATAGGCAAATACGGTTTCACCTGGCTGCCTGACGAAATGGGTTGAAATGCCAAGGAGCTAAAAGCAGTTGTTCTATTATTAATGGCACAGTCCATAATACTCAGAAAAATACCATTTTCAGGTTTAAATTTTAGTGAAGACTTTTTAATGTTTAGGCTCTAAAGAAGAGCCTCTTTTTTTTTTTGGAGATGATGTGATTGAAATGACAAAGTGGTAAGTTATGAATTTCAAACAAGGGCACTTCTGTCCTCGACCCTGAGGAACAGTCCAGAATGTCCCTAGATCTAGAAAAATGTGTTGTTTGTATGGACTTCAGGCATTTCTTTAGGCACCCTTCTTCCAAACCCCCAGGGACACTGGCTCAAAGTGTCTCCTCTGGCCTCTGTCTCCCCCCTCACCCCAGAGGGGCTGAGAAATACAGTCACGGCAAGACGTAACTGACACTCAAGGCCGCTGTGCGCCAACCTGGGGAGCTGGCCTTTTCTGGGGTTGGGACCCCCGTCGCTAGGAAGGTGGCGTCCCAGGTGGCCTCTCTTCGCCAGAGGCCCCCTTATCTCCCTCCTCCCTTGCTGCTGTGTCTCCATCCTGGAATCTCTTCTTCTCCCCTCCCCCCGCAGCGTGTAGTGGGCAGGGACAGGGAAGTGGGTCTGGGGTCAGAGGGCTGGGATTGGGACCTACCATTGTCACGCCACTTACTGAACCTCCCCCGCTTCCGGAACCTTGAACTGCAAAATGGGATCCGACAACGTGCCTCATGCGTTCACAGTTAAACCCACCGATGGCTGCAGCGCTGGGCACAGAAGAGGCGGGCGGGCGGTGTGGCCCCCGTTCCCAGTCCCTGCGGGGCAGGTAATTACCCCGTCGTCTGAACTTCTAGGGGACGTTCAGTTTGCACTCCCGCATTGCCGAGCACCATCCCTGTGGGCAGAAACACCCCGTGCTGCCCCCGGCCCCCACCTGGTCGTCTCCCCAGCTCCCAGCTGACGCCTGAGCTCCCTGAGGCTCTGCAGAGACCTTTTGCTTCTGGATGACAGATGACTCTCTTCTCCTCTGGCCCAGGGAGGGGGACCTCCGCTTAATGTTACCGAATGTGGTGAGTATTCAGATGTAGCGACCAAAGCCACTGCCTGGGTCAATTATTTTCCAGGATTCTCGTGTCTTCCCTTCTCTCCTATCCTTTCTTCATAGCCAGCAGGGGCGGAAATTCCCTGATTCATCTGTGCACTTCGAGGAGAAGGCAAACGATGGACACGCTGCGGTTCGTGGAATAAGTAGCTCTCGTAAAGCCAGACTAAGCGCGGTGATTGGCAATACGGATTTCCCGTCCGAGTCCTTAGACTCTGTTCCGTCAGCACGTTCGGGCTCTGTGTCCAGAGATACATCAAATGAACAGCACCACCTCCAGCCCCACTCAGGGCGTGGGCCGGGCCCCGGTTTGTCTCGGAAGGTCAGGCTGAGGGATGCAGGAGCCGGCTCCGGATGGACGTGTGTGGTCGGAGAGGTGCCCGCCGGCTTCCTGCTGCCTTGAGGACAGAGCCTAGCACCCAGTGGTCCCCAGGCCTGCCTCCCGCCTGCATCTAAGTCCCTGCCCTCCACAGGGCTTTGCACACAGCAACCTCCCTCTCTGCCCAGCAGGCCAGCCTCCGAGGGACCACAGGTACCTCTGAGAACTCCCAGGGGACTGGCCAGCCTGGCTGGGCAGCTGATGGTGGTGGACGGAGGGGAGAGGTAGACAGGGAGTCAAACACAGCTTGCAAATTTTTTTAAAATAAATTTATTTTTTTATTTATTTTTGGCCGCATTGGGTCTTCGTTGCTGCGTGCGGGCTTTCTCTAGTTGCGGCGAGCGGGGGCTACTCTTCATGGCGGAGCGCGGGCTTCTCATTGCGGTGGCTTCTCTTGTTGCGGAGCACGGGCTCTAGGTGCTGGGGCTTCAGTACTGGTGGCACGTGGTGTGGCGTGAGGGCTCAGTAGTTGTGGCACACGGGCTTAGTTGCTCCGTGGCATGTGGGATCTTCCAGGACCAGGGCTTGAACCCGCGTCCCCTGCATTGGCAGGTGGATTCTTAACCACTGCGCCACCAGGGAAGCCTCAGTTTGCAAATTCTTAAACAAGAAAATCTGCTATAAAATAGCCCTGCCTGGCTCTAAAACAAGCCCCTGTGTAGCTCATTCTGGAATCTGTAAGATATCAAGAGCCCCAGGAGGGGGTGGACAGGTGCGTGGGCGCTGCCTCCCCTTGGGCTACCTGCCCACGTGCCCCGTCTCCCTGGAGGGTAAGGCTGGGCTCCTGCCTGGCTCTAAAACAAGCCCCTGTGTAGCTGGAATTTGTAAGATATCAAGAGCCCCAGGAGGGGGTGGACAGGTGTGTGGGCGCTGCCTCCCCTTGGGCTACCTGCCCACGTGCCCCGTCTCCCTGGAGGGTAAGGCTGGGCTCTGAGCGCACTGTGTGGAGGCCCCAGCCCTCCCACCTTCCTGCCTTATAGCTCATTCTGGAATCTGTAAGATATCAAGAGCCCCAGGAGGGGGTGGACAGGTGCGTGGGCGCTGCCTCCCCTTGGGCTACCTGCCCACGTGCCCCGTCTCCCTGGAGGGTAAGGCTGGGCTCTGAGCGCACTGTGTGGAGGCCCCAGCCCTCCCACCTTCCTGCCTTACGGGATTCTGTGCTAAGTTGTTGGCTCCATTGTCCAGAGTGTCACGTGCTTTCCTTTGCTTTGAGATGAAATGATGCTACAGGACGCACAGAGCAACACACGTCGTATTGGAAAAGCCACTTGTGACTCGGAGGGTTCAGGTTTGAGGTACCCACTTAATAAGTGACTTGGGAAGCTCACCTTGGACCTCCTGGGCCCTTGCAGGTTCTGCTACAACCCCGTCCGCGGGATCCAAGGCCACAAGGGCAGCCTCTAAGCAGGAATATTCTTAGTGTCTCTGGCTGAGGTGCCAGAAGACCCCCTTCCCCTTGCACCACGTGCTCCACCGTCACAGCTACTTGGTCGACAGGTGACATCTGGGCAGAGACTTGGAGGCAGGGAGACGTGTGGATATCTGGAGACGCTTTCCAGGAGAGGAATAGCCAGTGCAGAGGCTACGGTGGGAGTGAGCTGACCCGGTGGAGAAGTGGCTGGTGGGGAGCTGGGGAGTGAGCCAGAGGGGCGGCGGGGTCCCACCTCGGGGCGCCTGAGGGCCATCGGAGCGCCACCTGCTTTTACTGGGAGGAAGGGAGTGGGTGGAAATCACTGGGGGGTCGGAGCAGAGGAGAGGGTGATGCCCTGAAGACAGACGTGTGGCCTGTGTGCACATTCACACAGCAAGGTGAGCGCACCCAGGTCTCAGCGTGAGCCAGTCTGAGTCGCAGGACTGCCATCCAGCAGATGTGGCAGCTAAGTGCTAGTGAAGGTCACTACTTGGGCACTTAGACAACGGTGGGACTGAGGTCACAGGTGAGACAAGGCTGACGGCAGAGAATCCAAGGCACAGATCCACTTCCAAACTGCAGACGGCCAGGGTGGGAGACCCAGGCGCCCAGGGTTTTCCCCGGGAAGTGCTGGGCGCCCAGCCCTCCTGTCCGGCCCAGACTTGCACCTCCTAAACCACGCCCTTGACATTCATGGCCATATAACTTCCTTGTTCCTGATGGCAGTAGTCTGTTCAGTTAACCTTTGGCTTCCTTTTTTCCTGGTACTTTTATACATCTGGTTCTGGTAAAATAAAAAGATTCACTCCATTTACAACTGTACTTCCT
The DNA here is from genome assembly GCF_002837175.3 of Physeter macrocephalus. Taxonomy (NCBI): domain Eukaryota; kingdom Metazoa; phylum Chordata; class Mammalia; order Artiodactyla; family Physeteridae; genus Physeter; species Physeter macrocephalus. Next base: position 7,432,756 of record NC_041224.1, on the reverse strand, counting down.
GTTCTGGCCTGGGCTTCCCTCCCCCCACTCCAGCTGAGGTGGACATGACAGAGCCCCTCCCGCAGAGACCCTCCAGGGGCGGGACAGCGCCCGCTGTGTCCCCCGGGACATCAGAGACTGCCCCTCCCTGGGGCCGGCCACCGCACCCCCTTGGAAGTCATCACTTAGGAAGGGACTTTCCAGGGCACCACACTGCAGCATAGGGTCCTCTCCCAGGCTTTACCGGGACCCCAGGTGGAACCAGGATGCCTCCTGAGAATGTGGGTTCTTGGTCCTGTGTGGGTTTTACACGGGTCCCCCTTTATCCACTGGGGATACGGTCCATGACCCCCAGTGGAGGCCTGAAACCATAGATAGTACTCAACTCCATAGACACTGTGCTTTTTCCTATACTTACCCACTACGATGAAGTTTAATGTATAAATATGCACAGAGATTAACAAATATAGCTAAAAGTAAAACAGAACCTTTTTTTTTTTTTTTTTTTTTTTTTTTTTGGGGGTACGCGGGCCTCCCCCTGCCAGCGGCCACGGCTCACGGGCTCAGCCGCTCCACGGCATGTGGGATCCTCCCGGACCGGGGCGCGAACCCAGTTCCCCTGCATCGGCAGGTGGACGCGCAACTACTGCGCCACCAGGGAAGCCCTAGAACCAGTTTAATAATACAACATCTTATTGTAAAAATGTCGTGCCTTCTCCATCTTAACTAAGCATTTATCGCCCACTGTGACCGTAACTTTTGCAGTCTGAGGTGCGCCCGCGAACCAACACGAGCTCTCCCTAACCCTCCTGCACAGCTTCACGGAGAGGAGATGTGTTCTGAGCATAGATCTTAGCGGCCTCAGCGAGATTGCATCACAGCCCTCAGGATGGCATGCAACTTAAAACATGTGACTTGTTTATTTCTGGAATTTGCCATTTAATATTTTCTTTTTAAATTTTAAAAAATTTTTATTTTATATGGGAGCATAGTTGATTAACAGTGTTTTGTTAGTCGTACACCTGAAACTAACACAACATTGTTAATCATTTAATATTTTCAGACCACGGTTGAGCGCAGGTAACTAAAGCCTCGGAAGGTGAAACCATGGATAAGGGGGAACGACTGTACTTACTGTTTCCTACCGGCTGCCACATTTGCTTGTGTTCGAGCAAGATGCAAACTCTTCAGTACAGGGAAGCCTCTGACCCACAAAGCTCACAGAGTCTGTATGTAGAAGAACAGGAAGAAGGATGCCAGAAGAAGGAGGGCCCCGCAAGGCCCGGGGAGGCCGCTCAGTGCCCAGGGGCCAGGGCCGGGAATTAGGACAGGGGCTCCGGGGCGCCCGAGCTCGAGGGACACCCAGAGAAGGCCCCCCACCCCGGCCACCGGGGCCAGCCTCGGCCTCCTTCGGGTCTCCCGGTCACGTGCTCCAGCAGGATTCCTGCAGATGCGGCGGTGGAGCCCGACCCGCACACACGCTGACCCCTGACCCCTGACCCCAGCGCTGACCTGCCCGTGAGTCTGAGCCCTGCCTGCGCCCTCCCAGCCCTCCCCGCCCCTAGAGAGGACGGCACCTGTCACACAGGAGGAGGCCACCCTGAAACACCATAACTCACAGAGCCGCCCACGCACAGGGCTCCGGACCCGCGGGCCCTCGTGGATACAAAGGGGCAGTGCACACAGATGCACACACACACCCTGCACACCCCACACTGTACACACCCCACACTATGCACACTGTACACACTACACACTGTACACACTATGCACGCTGTACACACTGTACACACTGCACACTGTACACACTGTGCACACTATACATACTATGCACACTGTACACACTATATACACTATGCACACTGTACACACTGTACACACTGTACACACTATGCACACTGTACACACTATATACACTATACACACTGTACACACCACACTATGCACACTGTATACACTGTACACACTATATACACTATGCACACTGTATACACTGTACACACTATATACACTATGCACACTGTACACGCTGTACACACTACACACTGCACACTGTACACACTATGCACACTGTACACACTGTACACACTGTATACACTGTACACACTGCACACTGTGCACACTGTACACACTATATACACTATACACACTGTACACACCACACTGCACACTGTACACACTGTACACACTGTACACACTATATACACTATGCACACTGTACACACTACACACTGTGCACACTGTACACTGTACACACTGTATACACTGTACACACTATACACACTGTACACTATACACACTATGCACACTGTACACACTGTACACACTGTACACACTATCCACACTGTACACACTATATACACTATGCACACTGTACACACTACACACTGTGCACACTGTACACTGTACACACTGTATACACTGTACACACTATACACACTGTACACTATACACACTATGCACACTGTACACACTATATACACTATACACACTGTACACACCACACTATGCACACTCTACACACTGTACACACTATACACACTATATACACTATGCACACTGTACACTGTACACACTCTACACACTGTGCACACTGTACACACTACACACTGTACACACTATGCACACTTTACACACTGTACACACTCTACACACTGTGCACACTGTACACACTACACACTGTACACACTATACACACTACACTATACACACTGCACATATACACTATACACACTGTACACACCACACTATGCACACTCTACACACTGTACACACTATACACACTATGCACACTGTACACACTATATACACTATGCACACTGTACACACTGTACACACTGTACACACTATACACACTGTACACAATATGCACACTGTACACACTGTACACACTATACACACTGTATACACTGTACACATTGTACACAGTATACACACTACACACTATACACACTGTACACACTATATACACTATACACACTGTACACACTGTACACACTATGCACACTGTACACACTGTACGCACTGTACACACTATACACACTGTACACACTATACACACTATGCACACTGTACACACTATACACACTATACACACTGTACGCACTGTACACACTGTACACACTATACACACTATGCACACTGTACACACTGTACACACTATACACACTATATACACACACACCACACTATAAACACGTCACACACACTACCCTCTGCACACACATTCCACACAGATACACACACGTACAGTCTGAACAGACACATGCCGATCCACACACACACACAAATATCCATGTCCAAAAACATGACAGCAAAGCAAAAAGATCAAAATATTCAGATTGACTAGTGTTCAAAGAAATACAGTTTTTTAAGAAATATGCAATTGGCCACATTAAACAAAGTGCTGCTCTGGTGTTGAGAGCACAGGCTCTGGTGTCAGGCTGGCCGGCACGAGGTGTCACCTCCCTGCTCGGTGACAGCGGGCAGGTGAGTGAACCTCTGTCCCTCCTTCAGCCCCTCTGGGATGAGGGCCTGACAGCACCGACTTCAGAGCTGGGGTGTGAGGCTTTAATAAGCAAAAGTATGTGAGGTGCTGAGAACAGAGCCTGCCACGGGGGGAGGACCACACACGTCCCTCTGTTGTCACCACGGTAACCGTTAACGGCTGATGTGGACCAGGGGCCCAGTCTGAGCCCCTCATCCCTACTGGTGGGGACGTCTCTCTGGAAGGTGACATTAAGACACATCAAATCCTGAAAAACCGTTCCACCACGTGACCCAGTGCCTCCTTTACCCTGAGGACACAGCGGAGAGGTGCCCACAGACTTGTGTTTAAGGAGGTTCCCTCAGCACTGCTAGTGGCAAGAGAAGGAAAAACACAGACTGCCTGAAGCTCCTACACCAGGAGGTGTGTCATGGGCCACCCGCCTGGCGCCCAAGCAGGGACCTTGACATCACCCTTTGTTCCTTCCTCACATCCAGTCCTTGGCCAGGTTCTGTCATTTCCGCCTCTTCCCTAGGGATCTGACCACTTCCCAGATTCACCCGTGCATGGCTGGGCTGGAGCAGGACGTCCTCAGAGCCACACCCTGGCCACTGAGGATGCCCAGTACACGCGGGGTGATGCTCTGTCCTCTCCCCCCGCGCTCACCACCTTGGCAATGACTGGATCCCCACTTCCTTCTCCCCCACCAGGTGGTGAGTCCCCCCAAGGGCCGGGCTGGCTGTCTCACTGAAATTTGTGTCTCCAAAGCCTGGGACAGCGCCTGGCACACTCCATGTTTCCTGACTGAGGAACAAGCCAGTGAAAGAAGTCATGTGATTCAGCCTTCAAGCCATATTCTCAACAAATCCATATGGCAAAATGCTCACCATACAATATTAGATGAGGAAAAAGCCTACAAAACTGGATCTGTAGCATGACGTTAGCCTCATTATATAGAGATATATGTGTAAAAACCCAGACAAAAGGCATTAAATTGTTAGCCGTGGTTATTCCTGGACATTTTAATTTATATATATATATATATATATATATATGCATGTCTTTTCCAGGTATTTTGCAAAAACCTTTATAATCATGAAAACAATGGGAAAATAGATGGATACAGCAACGGATCCAGAATTTGGGGCATTAACCATAATCGGAGTCCAGGATCTGGATGGTTGAGGCAGCCTGCGAAACGTCCACATTTGAACTTGCCCACAATGTCTGTCTATTAAAGCATCATTTCCAGAGCAGCTCTGTACAATCACTGGTGATTCTGCTAATAACAGGCTCCTTCCTTTCTCGTGGGACCCATTAGGCTGAGCGCATCAGAGGTGACAGGTAGTGGTTTCAGAAAGATAACAGAAATGTTTTTCTTCTTCCTAACAGAAAATGTCAGGGTAAATGAGTTTTTTTTTTTTTTTTTTCCTAAGTCATCATACTACACATTCAGGGGAATGTGGTCAGAGGCTCTTACAGGAGGACTTGTTTCTATGTCTATGTCTTTGTTTGCAGTAACTGTTGCAAGGTACCAAGGTGACAGCCCCACAGTCGGGCCATCGGAGCATCTCTAGGCCAGACCTCCCCGGGCTTGGGAATCTGCACAGTCCCAGGGACGCAGCACATGGAGAGGTGGCCCTTGGATGGACCCAGGGAGGATGGAACCTCGTGGGAGGGACATTGGTGGAACTTGGCACTGTGGTTTCAAGTCTTGATCTGGACCCTGGATTTCTTCTATTGCCAGATTGCTCAGGACCTTGGTTTTTCCATCAGTCAAATTGGAATGTGTGTGCATCTCTGTGAGACGGTTGTGAGAAGTAGTGAAATGTACAGCACTGCCTTTGGGGATACGTCCTCCCGACCTTCTGCCCACAAGTCTGTCCTGAGAAGATCACCAAATGAGGAATGGAATGGAGAGAAGGAGGGCTGTTCAGCCTGGAGAAGAGGTTTTTTTTGTTTTAAAAGGACAGGAGATTGGGGCATAAAAAGCTTCATATGTATATATGTATGCAGGATAGATTTGTCTCACGTGGCGTCCCAGAGCAGAACTGGAGCCCGGGGTGCAAGTAATAGAAAGTAAGATTTCTGCCTCCCTTAAAAAAGAACCTTCTAGGACCTCCCTGGTAGTGCAGGGGTTAAGAATCCGCCTGCCAGTGCAGGAGACACGGGTTTGAGCCCTGGTCCAGGAAGATCCCACATGCCACGGAGCAACTAAATCCATGCGCCACAACTACTGAGCCTGCGCTCTAGAGCCCGTGAGCCACAACTACCGAGCCCACGCGCCGCAACTACTGAAGCCCGCACGCCTAGAGGCCGTGCTCCACAACAAGAGAAGCCACCACAGTGAGAAGCCCATATACACACACACCACACTATAAACACGTCACACACACTACCCTCTGCACACACATTCCACACAGATACACACACGTACAGTCTGAACAGACACATGCCGATCCACACACACACACAAATATCCATGTCCAAAAACATGACAGCAAAGCAAAAAGATCAAAATATTCAGATTGACTAGTGTTCAAAGAAATACAGTTTTTTAAGAAATATGCAATTGGCCACATTAAACAAAGTGCTGCTCTGGTGTTGAGAGCACAGGCTCTGGTGTCAGGCTGGCCGGCACGAGGTGTCACCTCCCTGCTCGGTGACAGCGGGCAGGTGAGTGAACCTCTGTCCCTCCTTCAGCCCCTCTGGGATGAGGGCCTGACAGCACCGACTTCAGAGCTGGGGTGTGAGGCTTTAATAAGCAAAAGTATGTGAGGTGCTGAGAACAGAGCCTGCCACGGGGGGAGGACCACACACGTCCCTCTGTGTCACCACGGTAACCGTTAACGGCTGATGTGGACCAGGGGCCCAGTCTGAGCCCCTCATCCCTACTGGTGGGGACGTCTCTCTGGAAGGTGACATTAAGACACATCAAATCCTGAAAAACCGTTCCACCACGTGACCCAGTGCCTCCTTTA
>NC_041224.1:7422693-7425726 GCF_002837175.3 Physeter macrocephalus | reverse complement strand
TATATATATATATATATATATATATATGCATGTCTTTTCCAGGTATTTTGCAAAAACCTTTATAATCATGAAAACAATGGGAAAATAGATGGATACAGCAACGGATCCAGAATTTGGGGCATTAACCATAATCGGAGTCCAGGATCTGGATGGTTGAGGCAGCCTGCGAAACGTCCACATTTGAACTTGCCCACAATGTCTGTCTATTAAAGCATCATTTCCAGAGCAGCTCTGTACAATCACTGGTGATTCTGCTAATAACAGGCTCCTTCCTTTCTCGTGGGACCCATTAGGCTGAGCGCATCAGAGGTGACAGGTAGTGGTTTCAGAAAGATAACAGAAATGTTTTTCTTCTTCCTAACAGAAAATGTCAGGGTAAATGAGTTGTTTTTTTTTTTTTTTCCTAAGTCATCATACTACACATTCAGGGGAATGTGGTCAGAGGCTCTTACAGGAGGACTTGTTTCTATGTCTATGTCTTTGTTTGCAGTAACTGTTGCAAGGTACCAAGGTGACAGCCCCACAGTCGGGCCATCGGAGCATCTCTAGGCCAGACCTCCCCGGGCTTGGGAATCTGCACAGTCCCAGGGACGCAGCACATGGAGAGGTGGCCCTTGGATGGACCCAGGGAGGATGGAACCTCGTGGGAGGGACATTGGTGGAACTTGGCACTGTGGTTTCAAGTCTTGATCTGGACCCTGGATTTCTTCTATTGCCAGATTGCTCAGGACCTTGGTTTTTCCATCAGTCAAATTGGAATGTGTGTGCATCTCTGTGAGACGGTTGTGAGAAGTAGTGAAATGTACAGCACTGCCTTTGGGGATACGTCCTCCCGACCTTCTGCCCACAAGTCTGTCCTGAGAAGATCACCAAATGAGGAATGGAATGGAGAGAAGGAGGGCTGTTCAGCCTGGAGAAGAGGTTTTTTTTGTTTTAAAAGGACAGGAAATTGGGGCATAAAAAGCTTCATATGTATATATGTATGCAGGATAGATTTGTCTCACGTGGCGTCCCAGAGCAGAACTGGAGCCCGGGGTGCAAGTAATAGAAAGTAAGATTTCTGCCTCCCTTAAAAAAGAACCTTCTAGGACCTCCCTGGTAGTGCAGGGGTTAAGAATCCGCCTGCCAGTGCAGGAGACACGGGTTTGAGCCCTGGTCCAGGAAGATCCCACATGCCACGGAGCAACTAAATCCATGCGCCACAACTACTGAGCCTGCGCTCTAGAGCCCGTGAGCCACAACTACCGAGCCCACGCGCCGCAACTACTGAAGCCCGCACGCCTAGAGGCCGTGCTCCACAACAAGAGAAGCCACCACAGTGAGAAGCCCACGCACCGCAACAAAGAGCAGCCTCCGCTCGCTGTAACTAGAGAAAGCCTGTGTGCAGCAACGAAGGCCCAACGCAGCCAAAAGTAAATAAATAAATTTATATTAAAAAAGAAAAGAGTACGGGGTCTGGGTTCAAATTCTTACTATCTGATGGCCTTGGGCAAGGGATCTGAGCCTCTAAGTTCCTCAAGTGCCCCATCTGTAAAATGGGGATAATGATAGTGTCTACACCGGGGGACTGGATTATCATTCCCAGCCCGTCTCTCACTCCCTTTAATAGACACGTCCATCCCTTCCTGTGCCATGGGACCACCCAGCTCACCCGTGTGGGGTTTGGCCGTGTGACCTGCTTGGCCCACACGCCGAAGCTGAGAATGCTCTCGCACGGCCTGGTTTGTGCTCTGTGTGTCTGTCCCAAGAACGCGCTCCGGGAGCTGCTGGCCACAGAATGAGGAGGCACAGGACACTCTGCAAATCAAGGGGCCAAGACCATCCAAAGACCCATCACCAGCTGGACCAGCCCCTCCACGATAAGCGACTCTCTGAAGCCTACCTGTGTACCCAGGGGTGCACCACCTTCTCTGCCCGCCCAAGAAGCAGGGTCCACTGCTCGTTACACGGGATCTTTACTTACAGTGCAAAAAAGAAATCATAAATCACTTTTTGGACTGTTTCAATGTCTGTAAGACAACTCGTAAAAAATGAAACCAGCCCTTTGCAAGAAGTCCTTGTATGTGCGGCCCTCCCGGGCACCCGTCTGCGTGGCCCAGGCCGCTGGGAGTCTGTCTAGAAGAAAGCCTCTCCCTGGTACCGATGGCCGTCTCTGTGCCCCGGGGTCGGCAAGAGTATGTAGGCATCAGAGGTCTCATCCCTACTGGTGGGGACGTCTCTCTGGAAGGTGACATTAAGACACATCAAATCCTGAAAAACCGTTCCACCACGTGACCCAGTGCCTCCTTTACCCTGAGGACACAGCGGAGAGGTGCCCACAGACTTGTGTTTAAGGAGGTTCCCTCAGCACTGCTAGTGGCAAGAGAAGGAAAAACACAGACTGCCTGAAGCTCCTACACCAGGAGGTGTGTCATGGGCCACCCGCCTGGCGCCCAAGCAGGGACCTTGACATCACCCTTTGTTCCTTCCTCACATCCAGTCCTTGGCCAGGTTCTGTCATTTCCGCCTCTTCCCTAGGGATCTGACCACTTCCCAGATTCACCCGTGCATGGCTGGGCTGGAGCAGGACGTCCTCAGAGCCACACCCTGGCCACTGAGGACGCCCAGTACACGCGGGGTGATGCTCTGTCCTCTCCCCCCGCGCTCACCACCTTGGCAATGACTGGATCCCCACTTCCTTCTCCCCCACCAGGTGGTGAGTCCCCCCAAGGGCCGGGCTGGCTGTTTCACTGAAAATTGTGTCCCCAAAGCCTGGGACAGCGCCTGGCACACTCCATGTTTCCTGACTGAGGAACAAGCCAGTGAAAGAAGTCATGTGATTCAGCCTTCAAGCCATATTCTCAACAAATCCATATGGCAAAATGCTCACCATACAATATTAGATGAGGAAAAAGCCTACAAAACTGGATCTGTAGCATGACGTTAACCTCATTATATACAGATATATGTGTAAAAACCCAGACAAAAGGCATTAAATTGTTAGCCGTGGTTATTCCTGGACATTTTAATTTATATATATATATATATATATAT
>NC_041224.1:7404890-7422683 GCF_002837175.3 Physeter macrocephalus | reverse complement strand
CACAACAAGAGAAGCCACCACAGTGAGAAGCCCGCGCACCGCAACGAAGAGCAGCCTCCGCTCGCTGCAACTAGAGAAAGCCCATGCGCAGCAACGAAGGCCCAACGCAGCCAAAAGTAAATAAATAAATTTATATTAAAAAAGAAAAGAACCTTCTAGGACCAAAAAGTAATCCAAAGGGCTGTCCTGTAGGGCAGTGCTGAGTCACCTGTCACTGTGAATATTTCACTGGGGCTGCTGATCACAGGGAAGTTTTGGGGGAGGGATTCAGCATTAAGTTGAAGACAGGTAACCGCTAACATTTTTCTCAACTCCAAGAACCTATGTTTCTGCCACTTGGCCTTTCTGATTTGGGACCTGGTTGAAAATAATGTCTAATTTCCCCCAACCATGTTATCTAGGTCCAGCCAGAGCTGCAATGTCTAGAAGTTCCCCTCCCCACTCTCCCGGGATGGTGGAAATCTGTCATGTTTATTACTCTCTCCCTCTTACATGAAAAGCTCACAATGAGTCCTGCCTTCCCAGAATAAAGGTCAGAACTCGAATTCCCAGCCTTCTCTGCAGGAAGGATCAAGTCTTGACCCCTCAAATGGTCCCATTCAAGACCTGAACTTGGAAGTGAATGACCTGGAGGGAAACAAGGTGAGGGTGGGGAGAGGAGTTCCTTCTGGGGCCTCCATACTTTCTTAGAAGTGTTTTGGGTGATGGCAGAGACATCCGGCTTTCAGTGGTGGTGGCTATTTCCCGGACACCGCGAGGTCAAGCCCTGGCACTGGAAGTTTCATTAGTGCTAGCAGAGGTGGCATGTGCACCCAGGCAGGTCTCTGGCATTAGTGGCTCTGAGTGCAGAGGCCACTGCAGTCTGTTCTTGGAGCCTGAGGCCGGGGTTTGGGAACGCTTCTGGAAGTTCAGCCTCAGCTCTTACCAGCACCTGTCCGTGACGCTGCATGTTCTAACGTCACCTGAGAGAATGGCTAGATGCCCGCCTGAGTCATTTTCTCTTAGTCCTTGGGCACACAAGGAGCTGGGCTGCTGGACTGCCTTTTCCAGGCTTCCTGGCTTTTGTGTGTGGCCACATGACTGCTCTAATGGAATGTGGGCAGAAATGAAGAACTTCCATGCCTGGTCCCTAACCCCACCTCATCTCACACCCGTGCAGTCCTCCATGCTCTTAGCTCCCAAGATGGGGGAGAGACCCAGTGGAAGACACAAGGTCCCTAGAAGATGGTGGAGCCAGGAGAAGTAAAGGAGCCCGGGCCCTTGAATCCCCCGACTGGACTGTGCCTCAAGCCTCTTATTGTGTTACGCCACTTTGATTTGAGTGTTGTGTTAGGGTTAGCCCCTCCTGACTAATACACTTAAGAAATCCATTTTCTGCTGAACTAGTCAAGGTAGATTTATATTTTATGACCAAGAGCGCCGAGCGTTTCACCTCCCTAGCTGGTCTGCCCTCAAGAAGTCTGATGCGAGAGGCAGTCACACCCGCGGGCAAGCTTCCCTTGGCCAGGAGGCACTGGGCTCCACTCTCCTCCCCCGGGCAATCCCCACCCTTCCTCTGGCCCAGGCCACACAAGTCTCGCTGAGAAAGTCGGCTTCTCCTCCGCTGTGGTCTTGCCCCGCGCCTGTGACGTCACACCTAACTCCCTGCCTGACGTGGAGGGAAGCCTGCCCTCCTCTTTATTGTAAGGCGAAGCTAACGCTGGCTCAGGAGCCCAGAGAGCCATCCATGAGTTAATTACCCTACGCCTGGTTAAAATCAGGCTTTGAGTTAACGCAGTACATGCCCTTTGGCACGTCTGGCCCCTCCCACTCCTTAAGTCTCCCCTACCCCCCACGGGTGGGCCCATGGAAGCCATGTTTGTAGCATGTGACTGAGCCCTCACAGCAGATTGGACCAGGGCTGGGCACGTGATCTAAGCGGGGCCAATCGGAGACTTTGTGCCTGAAAGCAGGAAATGCAGCCTCACCTGGGCTGCCCTGAGCCCACCTATTGAATGGACCGTCTTATGTGCCAGGTAGACTGAGAAAGAGGCCTAGAGGAAGCCAGTCGAACAAAAAGCTGGAGAAATAGAGAAGAAAAGGTGAGTGAAGGAGAAACTAGGAACTTTCTGAGCCTGGTGCATCCTAGGTTGTGGGTCCACTAGCAAACCCTCTCTACCCGTAAAATAAACTTTCTCTAGTTTGCATAAGCTATTTCAAGGTAGTCTGTAAAAGCTAAACTTGAAGAGTCTTAACTGATAAAGGATGAAGTAGAAAAGGTCACCCCACAGATTGCCTCCTCATGGAAGCCACGGCACCTGCTGGCTTGCCTGGAACTGGGAAACCTAAAAGTACTGGGAGCTATAGCTATAGGGAAAATATGGCAGCTGGAGAGACCTCTGGGGATTTATCGTCAGTGAAACGTGCCCGACTGATTTTCCAGCCGAGCAGCCTCATGTCAGAGCCGAGCAAACGCGGGGAACCCGTGTGTGTGTGTGTGTGTGTGTGTGTGTGTGTGTGTGTGTGTGTGTGTGTGAGACTTACCCACGCTCGCTCCCCCAGGCAGCTGCTCATGTCAGAGCCGAGAACACGCGGGGAACCCGTGTGTGTGTGTGTGTGTGTGTGTGTGTGTGTGTGTGTGTGTGTGTGTGTGACTTACCCACGCTCGCTCCCCCAGGCAGCTGGAGTGGGGACTAGAACCCTGGCCCCGTGAACCTGAAACGCCCTTTCGCATGAGCATCCCTTTTCCACTTTGGGCCCGGGGCGCAGGGCCAGGCGGGAGCTCTCTGGATAAGTCAGCACGTGTTGCTAGGCTGGCGACGAACGACGCGCCTAACTCCCTGGCCCCTCCGGTCCCCGCGCCGCGGAGACGCGCGCTCCCTGCGCACACGTGCGCACTCGGCCGGCGCGGGAGGGGCTGCGGAGGCCGGGCCTCGCGGGAAACACTCGGGCCCCGCGCCCACCCCAGCCCTGCGCGGCGGGGAGGGCCCAGCCCGCCGGGCCTTTCAGAGTTAATTAGCCTTCATGCATATGCATGGCACCGCCGACTGATCGCCGTGGCGGGGTCGCGACCTGACCCGGGCGAGGCGTGCAGAGAGAAAAGACTACTCTTCCCAGCTCGCTCCCTCGCTGAAAGCCCAGCTGCCGGGCGCAGCGCCGGGGTGTGATCGCCGCCGCCCCATGTCTCCCGCAGAAGGAGTGCTGGCGGGGTGGCAGGGGGCGCTGTCCCCGGCCCCCATGAGCAGCCATCCCCCTGATCAGTCGCCGTGCTGATATCAGCGCCGGGAGTTTACTCCGAAGCTTTCCTTTCCCGTGATGGTTTTCATTTCCTGTCATTTAAAGCTGGAAGCCTTTATGGAATATCACATGGTTTTCGTTTACACAGGAAATCAGCTGCAGTTGTGAGAAGATGCCGACTTACTTTTTTTGTTTGTTTTTTAATCCTCCCCCCCTTAAAAAAATTGAGAGGGAAAGGGGGGGAAAAAAAGCCAGCTAGCAATAGTTTGTTTTGAAATCGTTTTCCTTTTTGATCCCAAGTCCCTGTTCTCCGAAGTGGTCTGCGGTTGTACAGAAAGCAGCAGTTTCTTTCTGACACGTGGTAGTCACTTTACGTGAAGAAAGCCTAGCACCAAGAGATGCTTTTGCTTTTTCCAGGCCAGGGATGGGGGCGCGGGCGCAGCTGCGCCAGCAGCTCCGCCCCCGGGATGCGCCGCTCGACCCGCCGCGATCCGCCCAGGGAGCCGCGGGCCCGGCTGGGTCCAGGAGCTGGGTTTACCCTCCTGGAAAGATGGCACGTACTGCCCAGTTACCCATTCTGGGATCCCTCTGCTTGAACCCGAAAGGAGCAGTGTCCTGACCTCCCCCTCCCCGGACCCCCCCAAGGACCACAATAGAAGTCTGTCCTCGACCCGGTCCCAACACATCACGCCAGGAATCAGAGAATCGCAGGGCTTCAAAACGGGGATGAGGATGGTGTGGAAGCATTCGCGATCCGTCCTTTAAGCCCCGCCCTGCAGTTACTACTGAGTTAGGAACTGCGGACTAGAAGCAGCCCTGCCCCCCAAGACCGCGCTCCCTGGTTAGCCTCTCCACGCCCGCCCTGAGGGCAACTAGACGGCCCTGGGCAACAGCGCCACCTGGTGCCCAGCATCCCTCCCAGCGATTCCTCGTATCCCTTTCCAGGACGCGGCGCAAACCGCCTGTAGAGATCAAGGGTGCCCAGAATGGGTTCAGGACTCCAGGGCAGCTCCCACCTGGGGTTGAAATGGCCCCTGCCTCCTCCCCTCTTGTCCCCGAAGGAGCTTAAAGCGCAGGGAAGGAGGTGCTCCTGTCTCTACTCAGGCACCCAGGATAACAGACCCACTCCTTTCATGTAAGGCTGAGCCCTCAATTAAATGGAAAATGCCCTTGGAGAGATGCCATTTAGGCACCTATTTTAGAGTGAACCAATGTGTTACCTTTTCCCAGGGGTGAGTGGGCATCTGGAGAGGCGAGAAAGCAAAGAGGCGGGAGGGCCACCCTGAGGTCCGGGAGGGCCAGAGCCAGTACTGCGGCCGCCCTTCAAGGGCCGGGGGCCATCCCTGCGTGGGACTGGGCGGAGGGGCGGGACGGCTCTGGAAGGCTGGGGAGGGCCAGGGCCTGCGCGCACTTCACGGGTGACCAGGGGGCCTCACAGGACCCAGGTGTCCCTCCGTGATTGCTGCAGCCCTGGCAGCTGAGACCCGTCTGAGACTCTCAGGCAGCCTGCCCGTGGCCGTCCTCACCGCCCCTCCCCCAGCCCGTAAACCAACAGCCCTCTGTGTGAACATGAGCCCCACGTGTTTATGGGCTGTCTGCGGGGACAAGAAGGGGACAGGGCTTAGTGCTGCAGCCCTTTCAGCCTCCAGGTATTAAGCTGCGTGACGTGACCCATTCTCTGAAACCAAATATTTGCAAGGACACCCGGAAGCCACCTGGGAATTTCTCTCGGCTTCCACGGGTCAGCAGGCAAAGCTCCCCTCTGTTACGGAGGGGAGCTGCCCGCCGGCTGTCACCGGCCGGCCCCAGATCGGGGTGTGCAGGCAAAGTCTGCTGCAGGCCTGTGAGCCCGGTGAAAGAAACCCTGCTCCTTTCCGCAGCAGCAGGCGGCTGTGGTCTCTGTCTGAGGCCCTAAACTGTTTTCCTCCCAGGAAACTGATTTCCCTCCTGCTGCCTGTTACCTGACTGGGGGACTGCGGGAGCCGGCGTGGTCCTGCGTTCAGGTTCTCCGGCCCCGGGGTGAGCTCCGCTGGGGAGACCACTTCACCCCGAGCCGATGCCCTGATCGGGTCCGTTGTGAGACGCATCTTCTTGTTCCATCTCCCACCCAGCACTCCTCTTCCTCCTCCCCTTTCTCTGCAAGTATGGAGTTTATTGGTCTCTGCACGGGGGGAAGTGATCTTAATTACGAAAAGATCCCACTCTGGCCTGGCTGTTTGGGTTTTCGGGCGGTTGCCAGCGAGTCACGAGGACTCTCACTCACGTGGCAAACCTTCTCCGCTCCGGGCTCTTCCTGGTCCCCTTGCCTGACCACCTGGAAGATGGGAGAGTTTTTGGAGGGAAGTTTGGGCAAGAAAAGTCAGATGCGTGAAGGCCTCTTTCTCAGCCCCGCAGATTCTGAGGTTCCCCGCATTTCTGGCCAAGAGTGAGTCCTGCGGCCCCGCGCCCCAGGCTGCCGCCCCCAGGGAAGGCCTTCCCCACTCTGGTGAGTTGGCCCCTGGACTCAATTAACATTTCAATATGTATTTATTCCTGTTGCATAAAAAAAAAAACAACCTTCTGGTAAGGTGCCAGAATGAGATATATAATGATGTTGTTTATCCGCAACTGTGTCATTCTGTGTTGTTGACAGTCAAATAAATTAACATAGTAAACACAGTTTGCTCAAAAACGGCTAAGGAAAAGCAGATGGTTAGCACATTTCAGCAGGACCTGTTGGTTCAAGTCTGCACGGATGTTTAGACTCTGCGCTGCCTGCAACAGATGCTCGCCTGGGTGCCCACGTGAAGGGCCCAGGCGACTCTTGTGCAGGCCCTTGGGGGCGGGGAGGGCAGCCCGCCCGCTGGGGGGCAAGCACCCGGCCCATTAGCATTCACAGCCCGTGGCCGCCCAGCGCCCGGCCTTTGTGCGCCTGGAACAAGCCAGCTTTCTTCCCGGGGAGGATGGCGCCTGGGCGCTCCACGCGGCTCCTGCCTTGGAGCTTTCCAGTGGCTTTGGGGGCCAGAGGGCCTCGCCTGGCACTCAGGGTGGATGCCCCATGGTGCACAAAAGAGAAGAAAAAGTTATTTTTGCAGCAGGAGGAGGCTGTGGCTCCCCGGTGCCAGGGAAGCCGTGGCGAAGTGGTGGGCGGGTCACTCCTGGGAGGGGACGGGACCAGCAGGTCGCTGCCATCCTAGGTCCTGGTGACCAGGCCCTGCTTCCGCCTCCAGCTCCAGTCTGTGTCTGGGGAGGCCAGGGCTGTCACTGGAAAGGGGACCCCGGCCAGTGCCCCGACGGGCCCAAGAAGCTCCTGGACGTGTCGGCGCTGCCGGGGCACTTCTGTACACAGAGCCCCGGGTGGGTGCTGGAGACTTCAGAGACGGTGCAGGCGTGATTTCCCACGGGAGGGTTTCGAGTGGGAGACCCGGCGGTATATGAAATCACCAGGAGGAGGGAGGCTCTGACGGAGGGTGGCTCGCCTGCCCGCTGCGCTGCGGCTTAGCTGTGTGACGCCGCACAGGGGCCCAGAGTCTGTCTCCTCATCCCCTAAGTGGGATTGTTCCGAAGACGGGGTATGGTGACGGTTGCAGGCGTGCTTAGCACCACGCCCCGCATGTGCTACGTGCCCACCAAACGGCGGCCACCGTTCATCCTGACGGCGACGTTCAAGACGGCTGCGTGGGGAGGGCAGCACGCGCCCCAGGTCCAGGGGGAGTTAGGACCTCGTCCAACCGTCTAATAAGCTCCTCAGGCAGAGCACAGCCGAGACTCACCCGTCTGCCCCTTTGCTCCAGGCGGGATGCAGGACGGACTGCTCGGTGCCTCTGACCCTGCTCCGGGGCCGGGTTCTCCCGCAGGCCGAGGCGAGACGGAGTTAGAAGGCTCCAGGCGGTGGCGGGGGAGGGCCTTCAGACCAGGATGCAGGTCTGACACCTGGGAAGGGAGAAAGGGAGGAAGGAAGATGGGGTCTCAAGAGCCTCAGACACCGGTGCAGCTCTCGAAAGCTCGCCCCGGCCCAGAGGTGCTGTGTGTGAGCCTCGCCTCTGCTTTCCTGGATGCCTTGGGCAAGTCTAATAGGAGAATCTAGTAGGGAGAGTGTTCTGGAAAGCTTGGGGCACCAAGTACATGGCAGGAATTTATTCCTTATGTAAACATTCTAGGGTTTGTAGTATAACAGCCACTGTGATGTGCTAACATGCTGGGGAAGGATAGATCAGAACCAAATCCCTTCTCTCTGTGCAGCCTTGAAAATCCTTCAGCACAAAAAGCCTACTTTCATTTTCTAGCCCAGGAGCCTGGCTCACCTGTTGGCAATTTAGTCATTACCAGCGGCCTTAGTTCTAGAACATTCCAGAAATGTGCTCTGCGACTTCGCCAGCATAACCCTTAGGTTATCTTGTGGGGGCAGAGTGGAAGGGTCTGTGTGTACAAAGCTCTCCTTGCTGACGTTCATGCCCAGTTGTTTCCAGCTGATGCTCACACACCCCAGACCAGCAGCACGGCCCCTAGAACCGAACCCCGCACCAACCTTAAAACCCCTGGAATTTCCGATGGTCCCAGGCCCTCCCTCCTGACTCGCAGAGCGCCGCCCCATCAGTACGGCACGTCATCGCCCAATGATGGCCAAAATCTCCATTGGCTGGTGCAGCTGTGGCACAGATGTCCCGCACGGCGGCTAGAACATCGCCGGCGATCGATCAGCGCTGTCTCAGAGACGTGGGCCGCGAGCATGGAGCTGGAAAGTGCGGCAGCGGAGCCGTGCGGACCCTTCGCGGGGAGATGGCCTCAGACTCGGGGCCCACGGCGGGCCCCTCCCGCCCACAAGGAAGGCCTGCTGTCAGAGCACGCCGTGGTCCAGGTGCCGCGTTTGGGCAGGGCCCAGGCTCGAGCCTCTGTGCCAGACTAGGCTCTGCAGCCCTAGCGTCTGCTCCGGGGATGGATGCCTGGGGTTTGCGCTAAACCCGAACACCCCGATTTGTGGCCCTCGAGCCCTGGGCCCTGCCTCTGGCGCTATGTAGCGG
Organism: Physeter macrocephalus; assembly: GCF_002837175.3. NCBI lineage: Eukaryota > Metazoa > Chordata > Mammalia > Artiodactyla > Physeteridae > Physeter > Physeter macrocephalus. Next base: position 7,414,467 of record NC_041224.1, on the reverse strand, counting down.
CTGGCTGCCAGCGTGCTCACTCGGTGCGCACTGCTTTGTGAAGCCGCTCGGGCTGTGCTGAGCTCTAGTTGAGGCAGGCCGCAGCCAGTTTAAAAGAAATTTCTCCCAACGAGATAGCATCCCTCCAGGGTCCCCAGCGCATGTCTCCCTGCATTCCTTTCTGCCAGAACAGGCGGCCGTTAGGGATGGCGGGCTGCCACGTGGACCCTCAAAACGCACCGAGGTTCCTCGGAGGAGGAGGATGGAGCAGCTCGCCTGCCCGTCAGCAGGAGGTGCTGCACTCCGCGCCCCTGGACTTGAGCCCGGAGGGCACCGAAGAGACGGCCCAGCCGAGCCCTCATTTTGCAGGTGTGGAAACCGGGGGCAAAGCAGCGACATGACTGTCCAAGGTCACACGGCCAGAGCTGGACCACAGGCCAGTCTGATGTTTGGGTCTCACTTCCATTCACTCTGTTGTTCTACCTCATCTTTTTCTTTCTTTTTTAAAAAAATTTTATTTATTTATTTATTATTTTTTTTTGTGGTACGCGGGCCTCTCACTGTTGCGGCCTCTCCCTTTGCGGAGCACGCCCCCAGGGAAGCCCTAAAATTTTATTTATTTATTTACTTTGGTTGCGCCGGGTCTTAGTGGTGGCAGTCGGGCTCCTTAGTTGCGGCAGGTGGGCTCCTTAGTTGCAGCACGCGTGTGGGATCTCGTCCCCTGACCAGGGACTGAACCCGTGTCCCCTGCATTGGAAGGCGGATTCTTAACCGCTGCGCCACCAGGGAAGTCCCTACCTCATCTTTTAAATGTAAATCATTGTGTGTGTTTGCGGGGAAGAGGGTTAGTACATCCTCAATTAAAGGGAAATTCTTCAATAAAATCTGACATTAAAAAAAAAGAATCAGCGCAAAGCCATACCTAGATTCTGAGACCCTGAGTTGAAAGGCTCCTGACCCTGTAACATGGGAAGGACACAGGAGGAGGACGTGAGGTTACAGACGGACAGACTCCAGGGACATTTGTCCTAGGGAGTAGGAGTCTAGGGCTTTGACTTGGCTCTGAAAGGGCTAGGATTCCAGGAAGTCTGGCTTGCTCTGTCCCTGTCTCTTCCGGGGTGAGCAGAATTGCTGTACAAGTCAGAGCACTGTGCGCTGCTCTGGATGTCGGGGTCTACGTGGGCACCTCCCGAGGCTGCTTGCCCCAGGGGCAATCTGAGTCAGGGACGACCTTCTCAGGGCCCCTTCTCAGGGCCCCTCTTCTGGTCCAGACCAGGTGGCAGTGTTTGTCCCCGACCTGGTCCACCCGGACTTGTCTCCCGCGGCTTCTGGTACCACGTGGAGGGCCACCTCTGGGCCCCGGCCGATGTCCTGACCCCACCTGCCCCACTCTGGTGGAAGCCCCCTTTCAAAGTCACCATTTCACTGGCATCGAGCCTTCTTCCAGAAGACATCCAGGTGGACCCCAAGGAGGTCAGGACTGAACTCTCACTGGTTGTAGGGGCGAGGAGCCCCAGCTCTGCACCCCCGAGGTCACCAGGGCCTCATAAATCCTGTCTCCGACAAGGTCCCACAGACAGCAGCACCTCGTTCATTTTGATGTTTGTTCAATACTCATTTGCACAATAACTCTTAAGGGTCATCCAGTGGGGACCGTCCCTCTTAGGGCTCCGCAGCTGAACATTTACTGACATGCTGACACGAAGCTTCCAGGCAAAGAAAGAATTGCAGGACTTTACGGACTAGTGAGATTCTGCAAAGTTCTCCATTAAGTTCCACTCTCCGTATTTCAAGGGAAAGTCGTTTTCCCAAGTGACTGGGGGAGTCAGTGCCCGGTCTGGGGTCAGCCCTTCCAGCCCCGGCCACAGCCCTTCTGGCCTCGTGAGCGGCTTTAATGAGCTATAGCGCAGCACCAGGGCCCCCAAGCGGCTGCTGGGAGGTGAGAAAGAATGGACACCCGCGTGGGGACAGCCCCTGTCCGTCCGTCTGTCTTCTCGCTGATGACGGCCCCAGAGCGAGGGCGGCTGGGGCCCCAGCACCCTGCTGGTTGAGGCTAAGACTCACGGAAGGCAGGTCTGGGAGCATCTGTCATTAGACCAGCCTTCGTGGAGCATCTCCCACCTGCCAGGCACCGTGCTGGGTGCCGGGGCCACAAGAACTGGGAAACAGGCTGCCACGCCCGCCCCGGGCAGATGCAGGAGGGCAGCTGTTCTGGTCCATCAGGAAATGCCCCGGGGCAGGGGAGGTGTGGTGGGCTTTACGAAGAGCATCCCGGGCAGACAGGGCCGCTCCGGTGAGCCTGGCAGGGTGGCGGATGCTGGCGGGCGAGGCGGGGACAGAGGTGCTGGCCTGGGCTCCTTGTCACCCCAGCGTTTGGTCAGGTCCCCACGCGTGCGCAAGCCTGGCTGCTCCTCTAGCGCTGACTTCAGTACCTGCAGGCCCGTGGGGCCCGGAGGAGGTAGGAGCACCGCCCGCGCCCTGCGCCCTCCCTGGCCAGGTGCGCCACGGCGGGAGCGCGCTCTCCACATCAGCACCTGTCCTCCTGCCCGAGCCCCTCCCGTTGGTTGTGCAAAAGGACACGCCAGGCGCGCCCCTGCCCCAGGCGAGGCACGCGTTGGGGGTGTGGCTTTTCAGGTGGGCTAACTGCGGCTGGATTATCGCTGCGACCCGGGGCGGCCGGGCCGGGAGATGCAGCGCCCAGCCTTGCCCAGGTGTCTGGACGCCTCTCAGATTCCTCAGAGCGGCCTGGAGAACAGCCCCCAACACAAGTCTTGTGGATTAACAAATGCTACTTAAGAAGGATGAGAAATGATTGATAATTAATTTCAGGAGTAGCCTTCGCCAAATAAGCCATTAAACGGGCTCTCGCTGGCTGTCCGTTCAGCTCATTGTCAGGCCTCCAGCGCTCAGGAAAAGCAACACCAGGTTTTAGCCAAAGTTTCCAGTCTGACTGCCGTTTTCGGCCGCTTTCCTGATTCCTGGGCCCCCTGATGTCCCAGCAGAGTCCACCCTGGTTCTCTGCGGACCAGGACTGCAGGGGGTTGGTCTTGCAGGACATTGGGTGAGGGGGGGCACCTTGGGTTTTTCTCCCAGGTGATCACAGGCAAAGCCCGAGAAATTCTCATTTTTATGTTTACGTCCGTCCTGATCTTTGTTCCCAGTTGTCAGGCAAAGATAAGGAACAGAGATCCGAGCAACCAGGATGTGTGCCCTAAGCCTCCGCGCTGGTCCAGGGACAGAGCGGAGCTGAGGCTGCCCAGGGGCTGCGGGCCCCCGTCCTCAGGGTTGACAGTGGCACACTGAGTTCGCTGAGGTGGGTTTGCACCAGGGAGCGTCTGGTGAGTGAGGGAAAGAGCTGGAAGGGGGGGCGTGTGTGCCAGGGGGGTGGGCAGTGGCCAGAAGGGGGCAGCTGGGGGCGGCTGCATTTTCTGCCTCCTCTTTCCAGGCTGGCCGGTGGCCGGCTCTGCTTTTGTCGGATGCATGGCCTCGTGAGAACAGCCGTGACCGGCTCACCTTGGAAGACTGAGATGCGAGCGCGTGGGGCACAAAAGCAACCAAACCCCTACTGACAGTGGCGTGTGGTGTCGAATGAGGGCTTTGGACAATGCAAACCCTCCCGTAAAAGGCAGGAGAGGGAGCAAGCCCCGTCGTCTAGGTCTTGGAAATTCTTCACCCGGAAAAGATTTGAGCTCTGTCCTAAAGGCACGGTAGGATTTGGAAGAAGGTGTGTGGGGTTCTGGGGAACAGGCAAGGGACAACACTGGCGCATCCGAGTCCACCGGCGGCGGATGTGGAGGAGGGTGGGCGGGTCCTGCTGGAGAGCTGGGTGAGGGCCTTGAACGGAAGACTGTAATACGATAGAGAATTTGTTTTGAAGGAAGTGATGAGATCGGAGTGTGGTTCAGGGCTCCTGCAGTGGAAGGCATTGTAGGGGAGCTGTTGGCAACCCCCACGTGTGATGCTTCAGGAAACTCTGGCCGTGGGGTGCAGGATGGATTGTTGGGGTACAGAGCAGTCTCCTCAATCTGCAACTCTGGGCTACCGGAGGATACATTATACCCCAAACAACCGTTAGGTATTAGGCTGCAAGTGGCAGAGAAGCTGCAAGTGGCAGAAAAGCCCCCAATAACAATGACTTAAGAATGGTTATTTTTTTCGCATATTAAAAAAATTCAGGGGTAGACAGTTAAGGATTGGATGGCTGTCCTTGGTGTCAGGGATCCAGACTGCTTCTAGCTGGTTGATCTGCGGCGCATGCCTTTTACTCCTAACAACTTCTCATGGTCCAAGGCGGCTGCTGCAACTCCAGCCTTCGCACGTCACTCCCAGCAACAGGAAGAACAAGGAGATGAAGAAGGGCTATGGAAGACTAAAGGCGGCCATAAATTCCTTGACAAGTCTCCCAGTGAGACGTGCAGATCGTGCCCCCTTCCCTCGAGTGAACTGCTGTGTCTGCTAGAAGGTGGCAGTAGTCATGTGCCAGTTTCCAAACCCACATCCGAAGAACATGGCAGATTACACAGTCTCTAGGAACAGTCTCTCTGGAATAATGAGCTGTCAGGTGATGCACTTGACCATCCTGACTGCCATGCTGGAGGGGCCACAGGTAGGGACTCTGGCTGACAGTCTCTGTTGATCCTGGCCTTCCTGCCATCTCCACCTACGCGCCAGCCATGTGGCCCCCACAGACCAGGCCCCCCACCAGCTGAATGTCACCAGCTGACCCAGTGGAGGAAAAAAACATATCACCCGGTGGGCTCTAGCCAAGTTTTGGATCCACAGAATTGTGCAAAACAATAAAAATGATGGTTGTTTTAGACCCCCAAGTTTGGGGGTAATTTGTTATGCAGCCGTAGATAACTGGAACAAAATTTGGTACCTGGACGTGGGCTCCTGCCCTCACAAAACCTAGCACATGGCCTCGACTTTGGGATGAAGCATTGGACAAAGCTGGGAGGACCTTGGGGAGATCGTTAATAAAAGCCAGAGGGACCTCAAAGAGACCTGATGGGAGCTTGGAGGACAGCGAGGAAAATATTATTTGGAGGCTGGACAGAAAGTTTAGCAACACTGTCACCCTTGGAAACATGGAAAATAGACAGGATACGCAACGAACCCAAGGCTCTGGCTGAGGAGACGCCAGGCAGAAGATAGAACACGCCACTGGCTTCTTGCAGCTGCCTGTGATAAGCTGTATGAAGAGACAGATGGACTAAGGAAATACCAAGGGACCAGGGCTTTCTGGGTGTGATAACGAAACTGTCTCCTTGCCACTGTCTCCCAGAAAAAGTGACTCACAGTGAGAAGTGGCTTTAGGACAAAGATCAAATCCAGGGCACTGTCTGTGCAGCGTGGCCTCAGGGTGACCATCCCAAGGTGTGGCTCTAAGACTTCTTTCCAGACCTTAGAAAGATTTGTAAGGATATACCTTGCAGGGCTTCGAAGAGTCTTAAAGGCAGGCCTTACAGATTTTCTCGGTTGGACGACAGGGCTTCTAAGGATTTTAAGGGCATTGCTCCCAACAGCTCCTGACTAAGAGCCACTGGGAGCCCCTCCCCGAGAGTAGGACTTGGCTCCAATCGGGGACCCAGAGATGTGTGCCTGGGTGGATGTCCAAATTGCCATGGACCAGTTGCTGATACAGGCTTCCTCTCCTCCCTGCTTCGCACGGAGCGCGTTACGTGGAGCTTTCCTATCCTGATATCACATTGTTTGTTGAGCGGGTGGGTCACGGCGCTCTTTTCTCTAGTTCACAGGTCTTCAGAACGAGAGAAACTGGGCTTGGGTTGCTGTTCATGAAGAGACACCGAGATGGATGTGGACCTGCCTTGGGAAACGCGCTGCGGGACCTCGAGCCTGAGCCTGAGCCGTGCTGGGGAGAGACTTTTGGGGGTCTTTGGATTCTGTGTGCAGAACAAATGTAAGTAATTCATGCCAGAGGCAGGTCTGTGGAGGCTCAAGTTCTCTGATGGTCGTGCTGTGGGCCTGGATCACAAACTGGCTGGGTTTGAAGGGTGTTCACTGGAGGCGACTTTCTCTTCCAGTTGAAATGCAAGTGAAAGCACAGCAGGTTAGTCCCGGAGTCAGCGCATCAGTTCTAGGAAGCCCGAGCTGGACTTGGAGGGGTGATAAACGGGCGACGTTCCCCGGGGGGCTGGGGGCCGAGAAAGGAGTAAACAGGAGAGACCAGGCTCCAGGTCTGCTTGCCCGTCCGCAGCTTCCGTTGGGGCTGTAGGGGGTGCCCCTGGCTGGGGAAGGTGACACAGTCTAACGGACTCTGCTGTGACCCTCTCAGGGGTCACACGTGGAAGGACAGAGGGGGCAGGGGCCCGAGGAGCCCGTGGTGAGATGCGGCTCCCTTGACAGCCCGTGAAAAATGACTTGACTTAGAGAAAGTGAGTCTTCCAGCTCTCTGGCGGCGGGTCCCGCGCTCTTTCCCGTGGGGGTCAGAGTCCCCGGCAGGAGGTGTGGCCCCATGGGACCAGCTTCCACCTCTCTGCACGTCCCCCTTGCATTTTTCTTGTAGCTCTGTGACCACGTCCAATTTTTTCTACTCTCCGGCTCTCCTGAAGGCACGCTTACTTCTGTCTCCCCAGAAACAGTTTAGAAACGATGACTGAACCAGGCCTCCAAGGTCAGGGCCCACGTGAGTCCCACTGCAGGACAGGGTGCACAAATGCAGGAAAGAGTCCCCAGATGCGTATTTCAGTCCCCTCCCAGAAATTCCCTCTCTGCTCTGCATCTGCCAGAAATTTTGCATTCGTGTTTTGGGCTCTTCCTTTAAGTTAACTGAACCGAATGGATTCTATTGTGCGCGATCATCATTGCCTTGAGTTAAACCATAAAAACGTTCTACTGCTCTTCTGCAGTTTGGCTGTTATAAAGAAAGTAAATTGAAGTGTACCAGTTTAAGAGCCTGGAACTAGGTTCCTCCGGGGACAAAAGCGGCAGCTGTCAGACACCCAGCCGCTAAGTCATCACCGTGCTTCCCGCTGTAGGAACGGGGCCGCCGGGGCCCGAGGCGCCGCAGACAGGGACACAGGGAAGGAGGGCGCAGGGGCTGCTCCCGGGAGCGGAAGTCTGAGGCACGTTTAAGACCTGGTGCAGGAGTCCAGGCCTTATTTTCTCTTCCTAATTTTTTCCTAAGTGAGCAAATGCCCTGCTCTAGAAATGGCAAGCATTTTCCGAACGATGGTCCAGGTAGAGTCTCGCACTCCTGAGAAAGCACTTAAAACCAAACTTCAGGAGCAGATGTCAGCATTGTGGCCTCTCCTGACGTCCGTCGTTGAAGGTGCCGGTGGCAGCTGACATGCTGAGCGGGCGGGGCAGGAGCTGGCGCCCCGCCCGGAGGCACTGAAAAGCATCATCCCCTAAAAATACCCACCAGGGTGATGGGCCAAGCCTGGGAAAGGCGGGCCATACATTGGAAAACACATGTTTTCACTCCGAATTACGTGTGGAGCCCATCCCCAGAGGGAACAAATGATCGCGGGCCGCTGCTCAGGACCGCTGGTGATGGGTGATGGGGCCCGGGCTGGCCTGAGAGCCCTCGCCTGTAGCTCAGCCTCGCACTGGTCTCACCAACCTTCCCGATGGCGCCCAGGGACCCCAGCCTGGACCACGCTCTCCGGGCCACTGGGCTGCAGGAGCAGAGCTGTGTGGGCCAGCCAGCGCCTCACCACACGCGCCGCCCCCCACCCGACCCCCGTGTCCCCCGCCACTCGCTGCCTCGGTGGGCTGTCCGGTCCCTCCGGCCAGGCCACCGCGGGCAGCGCGGCCCGCCCAGAGCTGGGGCTGGACTGCAGATCCTGTTTCAGGAAGCAGCTCGGCCTCCCGCCTAATTGTAGGGGTGGGAACAGAAAGGCAGCCACAGGGCTTTCCTTTGCCAACGAAAAGGCCAGAGTTGGGTCCTCCTCCCAGGTTTCATTTCAAAGAAGGCTAAAAACAATCCGCTCATTTCGCCTGAGTGCTGCCTTCCCAGGGTGAAAATGGAGACTTTGATGTGTCTCTGCCCGCCCAGCTCTCCACGCCACCTGCCTCGGGGGCGGCCCCAGGGTGAATCGCTCACCCCTGCTACTCAGTTCCAGGGCCCGGGACAGGACGAGGCAGCTACCGCAGGGCGTGGGGCAGGGGGTGGCACCGGACTGTGGCTCCTCCGCGGGAGGGGCCGAGAACGGGTGCGCGTCCGCCTCCAGGAACTCCAGGGCCCAGCTGGGCGCCTTCCGGGCGCACTGGTCCGGGCTCAGGTGGGGCCCCTTTGGATGGACGCTCCAGGACCAGCTTTCCTACCCAGGCCTCTGGAATTGGCCGCGGGGCCTGCCCTGCAGCAGAAGGAAGCCGTTCCTGGCACCCCAGCAGCCCCCCGGGGCTCGGCTGGGCCGCAAGGCCTGCCTGACTCAGCTGGGCTGTGCTGTCAAAGGGGTGCTTGATTCATTAAAGCCAGACAATTTTTAAACCCAGTCTTCCTTAAGGTTTTAAGTTCAGCTTTTAACAAAGCTCGCATTCATTTTTAACTTGAAATGTTTCACCCCATCTTGAGCTGTCACCTTACCCAGCCGGTCCATTTAAAAGCTTGGAAGGCTTCGTGGACCGTCCATAATCGTCTCAGCTTTACCCGCAGTTCAGCCCAAGCAGTCTTCCTCTCTGTCTCCCTTTCCATCCAAATGCCCCATTATCTTAAGGGAAAAAGTGACTTGGGAAATCGTCAGTGTTCAAATGTGAACTTTCCTCAAATGTAGATCTGGAGACTTGGTTCTCTGTGTACTCCATTTTGCTATAGGTGCCTTGTGCACGTGGCACATGGATATTTAGAGTCCAGGGCAAGCTGCCTCTTTCATCACTCAGACCAGAACATTTCGGCGAGAAGCCCTCTCTCTGCGTCTCTTCTCGCTCCATCTGGAAGACAGGCTCACGGCACCCATTAAGGTGGGCTGCTGGCACTGCACCTCTGGCCCTCAGAAGCCTGGTGGCCCATCTGGAGCACCTCCGCCTCCGTCCATCCCTGAGCTGACCTGAGGGCCCAGCTCCAACCTCAGCTGCTTTGTCTTATCCCAGGCCTGCGGGTAAAGTGAGGCGACTTGCTCATCTGGGGTGCCCTGCCCCCAACGCCGCCCCAGACGTGTTCTTCCAGACCTCACCTCTAGACCCGAACTCAGGTCTGTTATTCTGCACCTGAATCTCATCAGCACGTGGCTAATCTGTTAGGATATCGCCAACCAAATATTATACATTTCATAAAACTGTTTTTGTATCAGTGGAAACTTCCACGAGAAGTGATTTTTCAGGTATGACTCGGAAGAAAACTTTACTGCTACAGAGTTAGGGAACCTTCCAAATTTAAACACACACACACCATGAACTTTGCAATAATAGACCGTTGACAGAGTCTCTGTAGAGTTTTCAATGAGTCCCCTTCCCATGTCGTCCCTGGACGACAAGCGATGGTCATTAACAACAGTTAGGGGGGCTTCCCTGGTGGCGCAGTGGTTGAGAGTCCGCCTGCCGATGCAGGGGACGCGGGTTCGTGCCCCGGTCCGGGAAGATCCCGCGTGCCGCGGAGCGGCTGGGCCCGTGAGCCGTGGCCGCTGTGCCTGCGCGT
>NC_041224.1:7339058-7404812 GCF_002837175.3 Physeter macrocephalus | reverse complement strand
TGAGCCTGCGCGTCCGGAGCCTGTGCTCCGCAACGGGAGAGGCCACAGCGGTGAGAGGTCCGCGTACCGCTTAAAAAAAAAAAAAAAAAAAAAGTGGAAAACAGCAGTTAGGGGACTTGAGTCACCGGCTAAAGGCATCCCAGGCGTGCCCCACCGTTTAGGGCCTGAGCCATACCAGTAACAGGGGGCTGGCCATGCACAGCCTCGGCTTGGCTTGCTGAAAACCAGGAGCGGTGTAACACTCCGACTAGGTAGTTAGAAAGTTGCCCTTTGGGATCTATATATTTTATATATTTTAGTTTCAAGACCTTAATTCATGAGCAAGTTTATTCAGTGAGGAACAGGCACGGGGCGGGGGCGGGGGGGCTTGTGCAGAGCTAAGAAAAATGTCCACCAGGCCAATTACACGTGCTCTGGACCTTTAACAGCTCTGGTGCTGGGTATGTCACGTCTGTGAGAAAGCGCATGGCATTGCACTGGTTTGCGTGTGTGTCAGGGAGTTGGGATTTCTGCTTTCACTCGGATTGATTGATTTGTCTTTTCCTTTGTAATTGCTAAAAACCAAAATCAAACGTCCCGTCAGCCTTTTGGAACTTCTGGGAAAGTCCCAGAGCACTGACTCTGAGCGGAGCTGGAAACCACTTTTCCGCAACCCTTCCCTTCCTGGGCTGCGTCTGGGCGCCCACGGGCGCCCACGGGCTCCCACGGCCGCCGTGGGTGAGCAGGAGGCCAGTCAGCAAAGTCAACCAAACCAGACTGAGCTTCTTTTGGCGGGAGGCACAAGAAAACCTTGCTGATGGTGTGAAAGAACAGCTACATCGTGGTGGGAGTGAAATTGTCCTCCTCGCCTCTAATTACAAAGAAGGAAAAAAACACACACCAAACAAATGTTTAAAGTATCTTAATATCAGTCCATATAAGCCCAAGCCACCACCTTAAGCTTTGAAGGCCAAGTACTTTGAGGCAGTTTCCGATTGTAACGCCACCTCAGGGGGAGTCCCAGTGGTCGTGGTGAGGATTCTGTTCCGGAGACGTGTCCTGCGGCCCTGCGTGCGGGGCTCACGCTAGGCGGGGAGCCTCGTAAAGACGAAGGACAAACTTGGCTGGAGTTGGTTTGATCAGGGGAGAAACCGTGTCCTGGGCCTTCCTCGCCACTAACCGCCAGCACGGCCCTGGCTCTGGCTCCGCCCCCTCATCAGTGTCACAGAGGACACCCGGCAGCCCTTTGGGGCTCGGGTCCAAGGCCTGACCCTGATAGGGCTGCAGGGACTTGCAGACTCATCCTCCCTCACAGCTCGCTCCCTCTGGGGCTGCTTGGGCCACGGAAGGGGTGCGGACAGAGGACCATCGTGGCCTCCGAGGTCTCCGGACACTGGGCTCTGTGTGGCCCCCTAGGGTGCAAGAATCTCCCGTCTCTTCGGAATTCCCGTCTCTTGCTTTTCTGTGTTAACTCGCTTGCACTGCCCTCGGCTGGGCCTTGAGGAGGCTGTAGGGGACGGGAGAAGGGACTTCCATGGACTGACAGGAGGGGGACCTGGGGGTCAGTGGGGGTCACTCAGCATTGGCGCTGGCCTCTTAGGCAGGTAGGAGATCTTTAAATGGTCCCTCGTGCCTCTCATCTTGCCCCAAGGTCACCCAGCGCTCTCACCTTCCGAAGTCCTGCCTTACTGGCCGTCGCTGCCCATTGGTCTTTTCCACATGGGGCATCGCTTGGGGTCTGTGCCAGACCTCCCATCACGTGCTGCTCATCTTTGCCTCTTTCCCACCCGGCACCAACGCCCCAGCCTCATAAGGCCCAGCACAGTTCTCTGAATTCTGAAAGTGAACAAAGCGCTGCTGAATCATTTACTCTTTTTTATTTATTTAATTCATTTATAGCCACCTTCTTCTAGAAGGCATTTAAGATGACTCATAAGACATAGAAAAAACAGCCAGATGGACTAAATTATTTTTTGAGTAAATGAATTCCAGTTCTTTCCAGAAATGAGAATCTGAGAGTTGACACATACAAGGTCCCTTCTGCATAAAAATACGCACATAAAGAAGCGGTCCTGAAACATACACGCAAAGAAGCCGTGGGAGGGACCATATTCTCGAGTCTGTAAAGAAGACCCACCTCCTGGAGCCTCCCACCTGGTCATGCAGTGACTGACAGCGTTTCGTGCGTGTAAATCATCTTTCCTCACTGGAGTACATGGCACTTGAAGAGAGGTATGGCCTGCTACGTTTGTGTCCACCAAGGGGCGTGCTAAAACCTAGGCCCACAGGAGAGGTGTAATCGAAACCTGGGCCTGAACTGAGCCCAGCCCTGGACACAGTTGCCCATAAAGGCTACAGCAAGTGATATAACGTTTCCCTTACTCACCCCCGTGATGGGGCCAGTTGCTAGGTGCCCTTAAGCCTTTTTAAAATGTGTAGCATTTAATGGGATGTCCAATCTCTGTAGCAATTAGGGCTCTGGATTTCAAGCCCAGAAACTGAAATTTCCTGGAAAGATAGGGTAGCCCAGAGAATCTGCAGGAAGCATCGGGAACGAGACTCTGGAAACAAGGGGTCTGCGGGGGGCGGGGGGAGGTCACCCATGGGGACTTGGTCTCATTGCTGCTGCTGGCTTACCCCCAGCGGGTCCTGCCCTCGTCACCCTGGAGTCACAAAACTGCCATCACCCCCGCACCCTCACCTGTCGCAGCGTGTGCCTCACCCCCTCAAGAGCTAAGCCCAGGGATTCAGTCCAAAGCGAGTGACTTGACTTTGTCTTCCTGTCCGGCTGTCCAGTTCCGCTGCAGGCAGCCACGTCACCCTGGAATCCTTGAACCCTGGACACCCCGAACAGCATTCTGGGTAGACCCGGCCCAGTCTCCCAAGCCCTTCCCTCCATGAGCACTTGATTCCGGAGACCCCAGGCCATCATTCAGCTCTTTTCCCACTGTGGTTCAGAGCCCCATCTCTGAGCAAGCCAGGCAACAGTCCAGGCTCCTCCCCATTTCCTTTGGCGTTTGCTTACTGGCAACCCACTCACACTTGGCAATGTCTCCCCTGCTAGACTGTCAGCCTCAGGAGGGCAGACTTGGACTAATTATCCTGTCCATCAGTGTGATACCATTGGCTAAAAAATTGCCAGACAAGCAGCAGATATTTGATGAACGTGTTGATTAAATGAACGAATATATGATTTCATTAGCACTCTGTATCGCAGAGCTATGCTTAGGAAATTCTTCCCTGGAATACTAAAATCCTCCTTGCACAGCCAAGATTAGCCAAGAGCCACATCTGGTTTTTTTAAGGGAACAGCAGCATCAGAAGTAGGACCCTTGGCTGTCTCTTAAAGGCGGGAGAGTAACCATCCCCGAGTTGTAACCCTCAGGCCCATCCGTGTTTCACATCAGTGATGGAGCGAGGGGGTGGCTTTGATTGCCTGAACTCGTTCAGCCTAACCTGGGGTGGGGACCCCAGACTGGGGGCTTCTTCTAACTTAGGGTCCTCCGTGAAGTGGATTCGGGACTGGCCTGGACCTATGGAATTAGGTGCAAACTCTTGGGCCTGCCTGCTGAGCGATGGCCTCTGAGTGACCAACTCAGGTTTTTAAGAAGCTCAGTTTTTTGAGTATTTGAAATTGTGATTATTTTGCAGGGCACTGCTTGGAAATTTTTAGAGATAAATGATGGACTTAAGTGTTCTGTTGAGTCTTTGCTGAGTGATTATTTTCAAAGCATTGCTTAGAAATTGTCCAAACAAAAGTCCCTCTGTTCCGAACACACGGTTTGTCTATGTACAGACATTTCAAATAGTGTTCACAGGAGTTTATCGGCTGGTGTCCAGCTCCTCCGTCTCTGGGGCCACTAGTGAGCCGAGTACTAGCCAAGGGAAAGTGATGATGTGTTAGTGCATCTCTGTAGAAAGCTGCTTATTAGTCAAACGGATCACAGCCAGATCTGGAGAGTCTTAGAAAGAGCTGACCTGAAAGGGACCTCAAGGTCATCCACTCCAACTTTTTTAAAATTGAACTATAGTTGATTTACAATATTGTGTTCGTTTCAGGTGACAGCAGAGTGATTCAGTTATACATATACATACCGATTCTTTTCCATTATAGGTTATTACAAGATATTGAATATAGTTGCCTGTGCTCTACAGTAAATCCTTGTTGCTTACCTAGTTTATATTTAGTGGTGCTCCAACTTCTTAACCTAAGGGGAATTGAAGGCCCAGAGGGAGCCTTGAAGGCCTAGGCTGGGCTGGCACCCGGTTCGCCCCTCCTTGAAAGAACTTAAGCCCGTCGGTCGGTGCTGGTTCTGGCGCGGGAGGCTGAGAAGTGAACGCCACGACCGACCTGACGCCTGGATGGGTCTCAGCACCTTGGAATGCTCCTTGGTGTCTCCCCTTATGCCTTGTTTGCCCTTGGACGTGGCTGGGCCCTCTGGGGCCGAGTCTGCTACTGGCCTTGGCCCACCTGTTCCCCGGATGCCCTGATGGGGGACAGGGGACCGGCCGGGAGCCTGGGGCGGCAGGCCCGGCCCGGCCCGGCCCGGCCCGAAGTGGAAACTGGTCCTCCACCAGATGGGGGCCAACTCCAGCCGCTCCACGCCTTCTTCACATGAGATGTTCTCCTGCTTTCTTTGGAAAGTAACTTTACACGAGCCCGTCCAAGCCGAGGCAGGGAGTTGGAAGTCTAGCATCGGCCCGTGCGGAAGCAGGAGAAAAAATTAAAACGGCACAAGGTCCCACCCTCTGCCCATTCCAGCCCTGGTCCCATGGGCTCCAGCTGGGACGGCTTGACACAGCTGGGACTTATCAGCGGCCCGGCGTTAACCCGTTGGCTCCAGGAGCTGCGATTTCCTGAACCCAAAGCACTAATTTCTGCCATTTTTTTTACCTTTCCTCTCTGACTTCTAAGGAAGCAGGGAGCGTGTGTGGGCGAGGAGGCCAGTTTGGGCAGCAGGTTGTTTCACGTGAACTCGGCAGCTCAGGGAGGGAGGAAACGGAGCTCCAGTGGCCCTTGTTTATTGTTCCTGCGGGGTCCCCGCGTTCCTGCCCAATGCAGCCTGTTTATCGCTGGCTTTTGGAAGACAAAACCCTAGATAACAGGGACCCTCCTCACCCCTCCCTGAACTGATTACATAAACAAACGTGGGGATCTTGGACCAAAGAGGTGACCCTCCCCCAGCTCGGGGGGCGCCGTCGGGTCCCAAGTGAGCTAAGCGCCCTCGTCCGGTTGGGCCCCGGCAGCCCGTGGGTGCAGGGGCGACAGAAGCGGCCCACTGCTGTGCTCTCTCACCCCCTGTTCCGAGGCTCGCCCACAGGCCCGGCCGGTAGCCGGACTGGGAGAGGAAGCCGACGTGCAGCGTGACGCGAGGCCAGCTTCCACCTGGCCAATCAGCTCCAGCCTCCGCAGGTGGCGGCCGGGCGAGCGCATGCGCACACGCGAGAAGCCGAACCCAGGGCCCATGCGCACACGGGAGAAGCCGAGCCAAGGGCCCGGCGCGGCTGAGGACGGGGTCGTGGCAGTTTCCCGCCGCCGCTGCGAGACCTTCGTGGTCTCCTGCTCACGCAGACCTTCCCCGTGAAGGTCCCCACCAGGTACGTGCGTGTCGGGTCCGCGGCCGAGTGGCTGCCGTGTAGGTAACCGTGCTGTTTGCCAATGAGCTGCAAAGGTACGGAACCCAGGGGCCGCGTCTGCGCGTATCGGGCACACAGCTCCCCGTCCACTCGGCCGCCCCTCTCCTGCCAGCCCCCCCGTCCCTGGCGGCTGCCCGCCCCAGCCTGGGAGCTCAGAGGCCTCCTTTTCAGTAAGCGCGTCGGCTCTGGGACCAGAGCACCCTCCAAGCAGCCTCGGAGCCCCGCGGAGGAGGGAGAGGCCGCCGGGATGTGAGAGGAAACAGCTGAGTCACGGTGCTAGCTTGTGGAGTGCCGTTGGGGGAGGGGCCTTCATTTCCTCGCATTCTTGGGGCCTTTTCTAAACTGGTTTCTGGGTCTCGGGGCGTCAGCACCCACGTGCTGAGGAAAGGCAACCCTCTGGAGACCAGGCCGAGGTGAAGGCAGGGGACACCCTGTCTCCTGGCTGCAAGCCAGGGACAAGAAAGCAGGGAGGCCAGCAGTGTCTGCACGGGCGGCCGGGCCCTGCCAGTGGCCCAGAACAGGGGCTTCCGGAATGTGTCAAGTGCTGTCAGAGACGGGACCCAGGACAGGGCTCCGTGCTGCCCTCCGTCTGGAAACGGTACCGTCTGTTGTCCGAGCTGCATAGTCTCGTGTGCTGTGAAGGGCGAGTTCCCCCAGGAAGGGTGCGCCCTCAGGAGTTTATAGATGGGTCTCCTCCAGGACAGGAGCCCCTGGGGTGTTGCCAAGCAGGAGGAAAGAAAGGAGAAGGAGGATTCTGCCGTCATATTTGGTCTCCTTTATAGTTATGCCCTGGGCGTCCCAGAGAGCAAACAGCAAAACAGTCTTAAAAAAAAAAAGTAAATACGAGAAGGAGGCGGGGATAACTAATACTCTTTCCCTTAGGCCCGACTTTCATTTGCTTATAAACACCCTAAAAGACAGCCCAGGTCTATTTAAACGGCCCGGCCCGGACGATGCATAAAGCAGTGGAGAAGCAGGTGGGGGACACTGCAGCTCCGGCAGGCTTGGAAACAGATGAAGCAAGCCAGGCTCACAGCTGCAGGGGTGGGGCGAGGAGGGGCGCTGACAGCACCCGATGCCAACAAGAGAAACGGCACCCTTGTCGCGGGGCCAGACAGCTGCAGGGTGAGCCTTCGGGTCTGTTCCCAGAGCCGCCCTGACGGGTGATGGAGAGGAGAGGCAGGGAGTTCAGAATTTCGGGTCAGGCCGCTGCCCGGTGCTCTGGTCCCTCACGGGCCTCGGCTCGTTTGTATGACTGGCGAATAAATGACTGTTAACTGCGTGTCACTTGGGTGAAAAGGGCCTGGCCTGCGGGGACTGGCGCTACCCCACGGCGTGGGGGGGTGTCCGCAATGGCCACTCTGTGCTCGGTGGTGGCTCCGGGGCCACCTGGCAAAGCCGGAGCTGCGGGCCTTGTCCCTGTGGGCAGCCAGACATCACGCTCTGCCGCTGGGGAGGGTGCAGGCCCCCAGACCCACTGGGAGGAGGGGACAGAAAGCCCGGTCGGGGTCACCCGTTTCTCCAGCAGAAGCCAGGCCCTCCTCCTCACAGGTGCGTCCGCTCCAGGGCCGCCTGCGGGCTCAGCGGCGGGGCCTCTTCCACGTTGGGTTGGAGGGCTAAGGGGCCGCTTTACCTTTGGCGAGCGGATGGGCAGGCGTCTTCTTAAGCGGGGTCTGTGGCATCATTTTCTTGTCCTGCTGTCCCTCCGGGCACTGTCTCTAGACCCACGGGCAGCGGAAGCCACAGGCCGCCCTCCACGGCCGGGTGGTACGGGCACGTGCCGCAGTCACATTGAACTTTCCAGAGCTGTCACGTCTCGGGGTCCTCAGCCTTGGGAAGACTCTGCTCCCTGGCGTGGGGCATCAGCCTTGCCTTCACGGTCCCCTTCGGTGTGTGCAGCGGCTCCAGCTCCTGATGTCCGCCATGGGCCGCCAGCGAGCCGTGCGGGTCAGAGGGGGCCTGGCCTCCGCTCCGGGCTCCCTTCCCCTCCCCCCTTCCTCGGCTCAGGAGTCCAGCTTCAGGATGGCCAGCGGGCAACCCCGCACGGAGACGAGACCCAGGCAGGGGCCTCCAGGGGCCGACAGGAGCTCCGTGGGCCTTGGCACGGGGCTGGGGTGCCGGCCCGAAGGGGAAGCAGGGCTTCCTGGCCCTGCTCCCTCCTGGCCTGCAGTTTCCTTCCGCTGGTTTTGTCATCTCTGTGCCTGGCCCCGCACTTTCCACTGTCTGTGACTTCATCGTGGACGCCAGCCTCCGTGAGTTGGCGGGGGGGCCGGAGCCAGCTGGTTTTCGGAGCAGCCTGGGCCCCAGTGTGCCCCGGCGGCTGGGCACGCCCGGCGGCCGGGGCACGCTCCGGCGGCTGGGCGCGCCCGGCCGGCTTACCCGCCTGCAGCCCTGGCTCCCGGCGGGCCTGGGGCCCCCTCTGCCGGCGGCCGGCCTCCACGGCACCCGGGGAGGGGCCTCGGGCGGGCGGGCCGCCCGCAGCTCGAGCAGGGAAGCCAGCTCCGAGCCGGCGGCACCTCCCTTGGCTCCTAGGATAACCGACATGGGAAGGGGGGACAGAATCGGTCCAGCTGGCCGTGCTTAGCTGGGGACGCCTGCTTTCCTAGGCTGAGCCACCAGCCTTCCGTGTGCGCTCATGGGCTTAGATGCTCTTCAGCGAGGTGGGGCTCTCTGGCCGTAACGCAGGGCACGACTTCCCACGATGCTCCAATGGGCTTTATTGCTTTAGGTCAATTTTCTGTTTGCTTCTCCCCCCAGAGATGGTCCTGAGATCCAGTGTGGGGCCTGGAGCCCTGCTCCCAGCGGCCGTTCGGGTTTGTGAGTACTGCGTGAGTGACTCTGTGAACGAGTCGGGGACTGGTGTGTAGCTCTGGGGCAGAAAGCTCTGGTCTCCCGAAATGTCGAGGAGTGAAAAGGCCTGTGATCTGACAGCCCGCGGGGCCCGTCACCGACTTCTCTCCGAGGCCGTCCAGCCTGGGACCTCCCACCAGGCTGCCCGCGTGCACGGGCCGAGCTCTGTTAACAGCCCACCGGCATCTGCAAGCTGGAAATTTCTAGCGTCTTCCTGAACACACGTCGGGTTGAAACTCTCCCCGGTGGCCAGCGGCGGAGACGGGCAAGCCTCGGGCGGGCCACGCAGAATAAGCATAGCCCAGTGGCCCACAGAGGGTGTTTTCTTTCGGCTGTCTGTCGGGCCGCACTTCCTGAGGGGTGGGAGAGGGAGAGGCGTGAGCATCTGTCACTCGCCTCAGGAAACCCCGGCTCCCCAGGGGGCGAGCAGACCCCCGCTGAGGTCCCCCTCCGAGCCGGGCAGAGGCGCGGCACGGGCCCCGCTTGCCGTCCGTGGGAGGCTGGGGGCAGGTGACGGGCCGGTGTCGGGCACGTCAGCAGCCACGGTCTCCGCACAGAGCGAGGCTCAGGGCCGCCGACCCGCCTGGTGGGCGCTGGGCCCGCGGCGCCCACGGCCCCCAGCTCCCCCGCCCAGTTTGTGTTCGTAGCATCCTTCCCTCGCAGCCCGCTTGGCCCTGGTCGGCGATGACGGCCCCTTGCCAGGACGACGGTGGTGGCCAGGGAAGGCCCTCCTGTGGGCCACGGGGCGCCTGTTGTCCCCGACGGGCCTCCGCGCCCCGGCCCGCAGGCCCCTGCAGCCCCGGCCCCTGGGCCTGACTCCTCCCGGCTCCAGACTCCTGTGCCGGCCCCCTGAGGCCTGCGCGGCCCATCTGTCCTCCTGCCCCGCGCGCCCGCCTCTGCCTCTGGCTGCTCGTCCCACGGCCTTCCCTCCGTCCGGGTTCCCTCGAAGGCTCTGTATCCATCTGTCCTGCCTGGTTGGAACCCCGTCTCAACACCCGCTTTAATGAGCCCCTGTGGCCCTCACGCCCCAGGCTCTGGTCCTGGCTCCCTGCTCCCCATCGGCCTTTGACAAGTTACCCCGCCTCGGGGGATCTCCGCTGGGGGGTAGCGTCGCCCCACAGGGGACACCGGCCACGTCCTGAGACTTTCTCGGTTGTCACGTGGCGGACGGTCCTCTGCTGGGTGGAGGCCCGGGATGCTGCTGAACACCCCCCACCGGACGGGGGGGCGCCCCCCCAACTAGGGACGACGCGTAGCGAGGAACCTGCCTCGGTCTCCTCACCCGTGAGAGAGGAAGGTGGTGGGAAAAGCGCCAGGACGGCCCACCTGAAAGCGGATGAGACGGTCGGTGCTCTTTGCATCCTGCTCCCCCCGCCCCCCCGCAGTACTTCTTTGGGGGGGGCGTTAGTGGGAGTTAACAGCCCGCACCGCATGCGCGCTTGTGTGGGTGAGCCCGCGGCGTCCTCCTGGAAACCCAGTCGCACGGGGACTAGCGTGGACCCTACTTTCCGGAAGAGGAAATGGGTGCTTAGAGCCACCAGGAAGGAACCGGGGGGCGCACGCTCGTGGAGGAGCAGGGCTTTCCCAGCCTGCACTCGAGTCCCTGGTCGCATCACCTCGAGACAGCGTTCGGAGTAGCATTCGAAAGCGGCGAGACACTGCGCGAGTGTGATTGCGATTCTCTACCTGTAACCCCGTCTCTGCCCGCTCCTCCCACAGGCTCGCTGCGGAGACTCAGACGTCCCCGCAGACGAAGTCAATGTGCCTGACGCCGGCGGGTCAGGAGAGGCCGTGGTGTGGCCCGGAAGCCGAATCACCAGGACCTTGGAAAGTGCCAGAAGCTGGAGGAGTCTCCGTGGCTCCAGGGGAGCCTGAGACCTAGTGAGGAGTGGCCCCTCACAGCCCATGCCCGGCCTGGCTGGCATCTCTGAGGACGTTCAGCCGCTGTCGCTTGACCGGCACACGTGTGCCACTGGCGAAGGGCACGGCTAACCAGGGCCCGGGGCAGTTTGCCTTGTGGCAGCAGCACGGCGGCCAGGGCAGCGGTGCTCACCCCCGGGTGGGGGGCACCCCCAAGCTTGTCGGGTGGGCAGCTCGCATCACGGTGTGACGTCCACAGCACGACTCTGTCCCCTATAGCAAGGCCACGTTCTCTCTCAGGCACCAGGGAGAGGTGGCCAGGCACCAGGGAGAGGTGGCCAGGCTCCTTTGGGGACGCACGTCCAGGAAGATGGAAGGCCCAGCCTCACACCATCTACCGAACCACAGTCAGCCACTGTCTTCCTGCATTTAAAGGGCAGGTCAGGTCAGGGAGGCTCGCCTCTCGTGACCTGGCCGGCTTTGGGGAGCAAAGTTACTCATCTCCGTCATCATTTCCTCTTTGTTTTTCCATTTGGGAAGTAAGAGATTAAATCTGTAGGTGGAAATCTCTTTCCCGGGTTCTCCTCTGAAAATGATTCTGAGGTTAGGGACGGTTTACTCCTCTGCTCTGGGCATAATGCCTGTAAGACGAACGACACCGACAGAACTCTCTGAGCAACACACAAGAAGCAGCATAATCCTTCTGGGAAGAAACATCAACCCAATGAGAAGATAATATATTGCCCGCTCCCCTGTAAATAAAATGGGCCACGTCACCTTCTGCCCGCGAGAGATGACCAATTTATCAAGTAAACGCTGAATAATGATTTTCCACGGGGGCAGCAGCTCTTATGGTAGAGGGTTACTGCTCTAGCAGCATTGTTATAAACAACATCCAATTTATGGTGTTAGGAAGCAGTCGTGTCACCATCGTCTAGAATGAGCTCTAAAATCTAGGCTGTCATGTGTTTTCTGGCTGCACACTTCAAACAATTAATGTTGCTATAACACAGTCTTGATCACAAGACCAATTTAGAAATTACTTGTTCAATATGATGATTAAATTCCAGAGCTGGAGCTTGCCGTGGCCAAAGGTGAATCGCCAAATGTGACAAATCTTGTACAACTTCTCAGACGCAAGGAACTGTTTGAGACGTGGGGGATTTTTGGTGAATTTCAAATGAGGCACCTTCACCTTAGGAGGCTGCCACGGTCTTGCCTGCCTTCCAGAGGAAGATGAGTCACTGGTGTTTTCCTGCATCCAAATACCACGGCTGTTCCCTGGGCCTGAGTCAGGCTACGGAGGCGGCAGACACACACCCAGGAGGACCCTTCACCTTGACAGATGGCAGAATCTCTACCCTGCTCTCCCCGAAAGGTCTTAAATGAGGTCTTCTTCTTCCAGCTCAGGGAAGCCAGACAGAGCTGCGGGCCTGGGGGACGCAGAGTGAGGGCACTAGGGAGACAGAGCTCGGAGTGATGCCCCCTCTGAAATCTACGCCGCCCACAACTGGGGGGAAAGAGCGACGGGTGATGGGGACGTTGTCACTGACTAATAGGTTATTTTAAATTCGCGGGCAGGGCCAGGCCCGAAATTTTCATCCATACTGGGTCAGCAAAAGAGCGTTGTTTTATCATTTGGTTTGCAAAACCTATTTCAGCATTCTGTGCACATTTAAACATGGCCTGCGTTTCCTTGGTCATTTCAGAAGTGCCGTCTTTTGTGTATCTATAGGTTCCCGAGGATGGAGATGAATTCCAAAGACGAATTTCACTGTATTCTACATGGCCCACTGCATCTAAAATTGAAGAGCCAAGAGGAAACCAGCCACTCGCTGGTGGTAAGTGTCCGGGGAAATGGATGCCCGTACACATTGCTCGGGAAGGTCCACACTGTTAGGAAACGTGGGAAAGACAGTGTGGCCATAAGTATCCAGACCTATGTCCTCTGTCCCGGCCATTTCACTCCCAGGAATTTATTCTCAGGAAGAGTCAGTGGAGGATTGCTGAGCACAGCATCCCTGCCGCTCCCAGATGCCCAGCCTAAGGGGTTTGTTAAGTGAGTGTTGGATCATCCCTGCAATGTAATGGTAAACAGCCACGGAAACCGTGTTATGGAACATGTGGTTGGTCTATCGCCCAATGCAAAGGGCCACTTAAAAAGCACGTCTCACACGACCTCCATTTCATATAAAAACGGATATCTTACCCATGCTTGGGGGAGAAGGATCGCTGAAACGTTAACGATGATTATCTCTGTAGGTGAGAGAGTGAGTGGGTGTCCATTTTTCTTCTTGGCGCTTGGCCGAATATTCTAGAATAAACACGCATTACGTTTGTTATCAGAGAAAAAGAATCCGTGTGATTGTTGAAGCACCTTTGCCAGTTAGCAGAATTCTTACGGAGACTGGAAGAATTGGTGTGATATGCCGTGTCCTGTCGGATCGTGTTATACCGTGAAGTTCTATGCGTCACCAGGGGGTGGGTCAGGGAGCTTCTTGGCAGTTCCATTTATGATCAGATGATCTGGAGAAGAAGTGGGGAAAGGAGACCTGGGGCCTGTTGAACACAGGGGATTTTCTAAAGAAAATCATTTATGATGACCTCACCTTGGAAAGAAGATGTAAGAAGAGTCCCGGATACCGTTTGGTTTGGAATTCACCATACGTTGGAAGGAAAATTGTCAACTTATCCCATAACATAACTTGGAACCCTGGTAGCATTAAGCTGCCATCCACGTAAAATGGAGCCGTGAAGGCAAGACCAGTCGTGCCGCCACCGCTCAGAGGGAGGTCCTGTGCGCAAAGAGCCAGTAAGAGAGGAGCCCGACCAGGGCGGCTGGAGGGGGTCATCACCGTCATGGCGCCTAGGCCTCCAGTTGCCCCAGACGGAAGCCCTGGCGGGGAGGGTGAGGAAGATCGGCACTGTGTAGGACCAGCCATGACACCGCTTCCTTTGTCAGCCACAGTCCGTCCGCCTGTGTGCGTGCGTGCCAGCCAGAGTTCACCCACTGGCGAACTGGTGTCGTGTGTGTGTGTGCGCGCGCGCGCCCACGCGTGTATGCCAGCCGTCATCCAGACTGTGAGGTCCTGCTTTGTTTTGGCACCAGGGCTGGTGCTGTGGGTGCCCCCGCTTTGTTCTCTGTGTCTTAATGAACAGCCACTTCCTCTTTCCGTGGTAGCGAGGGCTCAGTTCCTTAGAATCGCGGGGGGAGCCTGTGTAGGGGATGTGTAACTGTATCTCGCCCTCCATCACCCCGATTCCCTTCAGCACTTCTCAGCGGAGGTGCTGTCGACACTGGAGCAACAAAAAAGTGTTGTTGCATGGGATTGGCCCAACGCCTTACTTCGATTGCTTTAGTTTTCCGGAAGAATTCCTCCAGAGGAGTGCCAGTGGGGCCCTTTCTGACCCTGGGGTCACCAGAAACGCCCTCACCACTCTTCCACAGCCGCTGCAGGAGCCGTCCTGAAATCAGAGGTTTACTCCCCAAACAGAGTCGGGTCGATTCTCAAGGCTGGACCCTGCTGCTTTCTCCATCTGTGCCCGCCCCTCTGGGGGAGCGGCTTTGAATAACCACCCGGTTTGTATGACGGCCTTCCTGTTTGTTATGCCTGGCTTTCCAGTACCCCATCCCTCTGATAGTTGGATGCATGGAGCTTGTGGCCTTGACCTATCTTGTGAGGTCATAAATCTCGGAATATCGAAGACGAGTCAGGGCCCTATATTTCAACTCACTCATTCATTCAGTCTACATTTGTAAAGAACCTACTACTGTTAGTTCCTCTGTTAAGGTGCGGATATACAGTAGTGATCAGAGAAATCAGTCCAACAATCACGTGACTGATACGTAATCGTAGACTGAGATGCATATTCTGAGGAAGGAAAAGAATGAGACTTCGGGGGGATTTGTTCTAGAGGACCCCCCACCAGACTGAGCAGCCAGGGAAGGTTTTTAGTGAAAGGATGCTTGAGCAGAAACCCCAAGGGGATGGCTGGATGGAAGGGGTGGCCGTGCGTGCTGGCACTGGATCATTCCGGATGCAGGGAAGAGGGTGTGCGAAGGCCTGTGCGAGAGCTGCCAGGCCCGGGAGGAGACGCAGAAGCCAGGGTGGGCAGAGCACAGAGGACAAGGGCGCCTGAGTGGCGGCCTGGGAGGCTTGTTAGAGAATGGTTAATTTCTGTTGTACAGCCAAGTGATTCAGTTATACGTATATATGCGTTCTTTTTTTTCCATGTTCTTTTCCATCGTGGCTTGTCATAGGATACTGAATATACTTCTCTGTGCTATACGCTATACGTTGTCGTTGATCCGTCCTGTATATAATAGTTTGCATCTGCTAACCCCACACTCCCAGTCCTTCCCTCCTCCTCCCCTCCCCCCTTGGCAGCCACAAGTCTGTTCTTTATATCTCTGAGTCTGTTTCTGTTTCATAGATATGTTAACTTGTGTCATGTTTTAGAATCCTCATATAAGTGATATCATGTGGTATTTGTCTTTCTGCTTTCTTCACTTAGTATGGGGATGTCTAGCTGCATCCATGCTGCTGCAGACGGCATTGTTTGGTTCTTTTTCATGGCTGGGTAGTGTTCCATCGTATATAGACACCACATCTTCTTTATCCGTTCATCTGTCAGTGGACACTTAGGTCGATTCCATGTCTTGGCTCTTGTGAATGGTGCTGCTATGAACGTAGGGGTGTGTGTATCTTTTTGAATTACGGTTTTGTCTGGATATATGCCCAGGAGTGGGATTGCAGGATCATACGATAGCTCTATTTTTAGTTTCTTAAGGAGCCTCCACACTCTTCTCCACAGTGGCTGTATCAACTTACATTCCCACCAGCAGTGCAGGAGGGCTCCCTTTTCTCCACACCCTCTCCAGCATTTGCTGCCTGTAGACTTGTTAACGAGGGCCATGCTGACTGAGGTGAGATGATACCGCACTGCAGTTTTGATCTGCATTTCTCAGGTCGCTAGTGGCGTCGGACATCGTTCCATGTGCCTGCTGGCCGTCTGTATGTCTTCTGCCCGTTTTTGGTTGGGTTGTTTGTCCGTTGATGTTGAGCTGTGTGAACTGTGTACAGCTCATATTTATGTATATTTGCATATTTGGAGATTAAGCCCTTGTCAGTCGCATCATTTGCAAATATTTTCCCGTATTCCGTAGGTTGTCTTTTCGTCTTGTTTATGGTTGGCCTGGCCCCTCTGATGTGAGATGAAGGCCTAGGTATGTCTATAGGAAGGCTCTCAGAGGCCCCTGCCTGGGGCCATTTATTAGTTAGACGGTGTTTGAGATGTCTCCCTCCCTGTGTGGGGGCCCCCTTTCATTTGGAAAGTTTAGACGGCGGGGTGATTTCCGACGCCGCAAGCTCCCTGAGTCTCCGGACACGGTTGGTTGGTGGGCACTTCAGCTCGACTCTGACACCGACACCCCAGCCTCACAGGTTAAGGGCTGCGTCCTACAAGGCTGCTCCCTCTTCAAACACCAGTCACAGGTCCTGGGCGTCCCTACTTCTGAGCAACTGGCTGTCAGTCAGGGGTTCCTGTGATAATTTGCTAGAACGCCTCCGAGAACTCAGGAACACACTGCGCTTCCATTTACCGGCTTATTACAAGGGATGTGACAAAGGATACAAATGAACACCCAGATGGGGAGAAACACAGGGTGAGGTCCGGAAGGCTCCCGAGCGCAGGAGCTTCTGCCCTGTGCACTTGGGGTGCGCCACCCTCCTGGCACGTGGCTGTGTCCGCCAACCTAGAAGCTCCCTGAACCCCATGCCATTGGGATTTTTATGGAGGCGTCATCACGTGGTGACGATCCATCATTAGCTCCGTCTCCAGCCCCTCGCCCCTCTCCAGAGGTTGGGGATGAGGGCTGAAAGTTCCAAGCTTCTAATCACCGTTCGGTCTCTGGGGACCTGCCCCACCCTGAGCTGTCTAGGGGCCCAACTGCAGTTGCCCCATTAGGACAAGAGATTTTCCCGTCACCCAGGAAGTTCAGAGAGATGGTTCCAGGGACAAAGACCAAATAGTAGGACAAAAGACACTCCTCTCACCCCATCACTTAGGAAATTGCTTGGGTCTCTGTACGAGGAACCAGGGACAGGGACCAAATACACGTTTCTTCTTATGCTGTAGGTGGCTGGTCCACGGCTGGTCCACCCTGGAGTAGGGCAGGGGCACTCCTGCGGAATTCTAGAACAGTCCGCAGCTGCCGCCCATCCCCCAACCTGCCCTGAGCACCACGCTTACCTGCCGGCAGGGGAGCCCGGCTGTGACGCAGGACCCACCTCTGAGGGCAGCTGAGGCCTCGGGACAGGGAGGGGGGCGGGGTGCGGAGGAGGCCTGCTCGCGCGGCGGCCTTGTGCCTCTGGAGCGTGACTGTGTCACGAGGGTGGGACCCCTTCCACCACAGGCACGGGTCAGCAGCCAGCACAGGGCAGCGCGCGCCGCTCACTGGCTTCTAATCTGAGCAGATCTTACCCACCTTACTGCTCACCCTGGAGCCCTGCAGGGAGGCAGGAGCAGCCCCATGTTACAGGCGAGTAACCGGAGGCTCCCGGACGCTTGCAGACCTGCTCAGGGTCACGGTCTGGTGGCAGAGGCGGGATACACACCCCACCTGGTGGGCGCCAGTGTCTGTCGTGTGCGTTTTCGTGATGGTCGGGGGACAGAAGCCAGACCCAAGAGCTGATCCCGGAGGCTGGCCGCACCCAAACCACAGCCGGCTGACTTACGGGTAAACTAAACCAGGGCGCCTAGAGCCCAGAGATGCCGTAGAGACCCCCGGGTTCACGGCTTGCAGCCTTCGCTAGGCCGGCAGGATGGAGGGGAAGTTCCTCGGCTATTTCCAAGCTCTCTTTCCGGTGTCTCTGGGACCCTATTTGAGAGGCTCCCGTGCATCTTCACGAATGTGGGCTTCCCAGCCCTGGCACGGGTCCCGCTCCTCCCTGAGAGGCGGCCCACCAGGACCCCTCGCGCAGCGGGCCCACCGGGCACCGGAGCGGGCACCTGGGCAGGACTGGGGAGAGCGCGTTGGCAGTCCACCAGCTGCTGTAGGCAAGCCTGAAGCTCCGCGCACAGAGAGCTTGATGCCCGGGGGAGGACGGCCCCTGCCCCCACACCCACTTTTCCTGCTGGCCCTGCCGCCACTTAACTCACTTTCTTTGACCAAGGAGACTGTGGGGGGGGGGAACCCAAGTTGTGCCCTTGGGGCAACTCCGCTTCTATTTGCAAACCCACGGATGCTCCCACACCTGCTGAAGCGCCGTCCTCCCCCTTCCCAGCCTCTCCCACACCTCACTCCCTCTCCGAACGCCCCCTGACCTTCCCAGGTGCACCATGATCCGTTCTAAACAGCCGGTCCTTAAGCAACTTGTTGGGGGAAAAAAAAAATACCTGATGAGCGCTTTAAACTGCTTCCACCCCTCCGAGTCCCTCTCGACCTCCAAGGGGGACTTGACATCTGTTTACCCATCACGGCAAACGGTGTGCACATGCCACCTTGCGACTTCCTTCTGGAAACATTCCTTTCTGAGGCCCCTCTCCATGTATGGACATCCGCGGCACGCTGGCCGTCTCCAGCGGCTCTGCAGCGGGCCGGGCTGTGCTGAGTCATCACGGGGTGGGGGCTGTGCTGAGTCATCACGGGGTGGGGGCTGTGCTGAGTCATCACAGGGTGGCTGGGCGCTTGGGTTGCCCCCAGACCGATGCTATTATAAATAGCCGTGCTGCCTTCCCGTTGTTTTTTGCACCGAGTCACCCACTGCTTAGCTGTTTAACTGTTTCCTGGGGCGGGGGGGGGGGTCCTCCCTCACCCGAAGCAGGAATGCGCTTTAATCTCTTGGATCCTCCTCCCTGCCCGCAGGGGTGCTGAGCCCAAGAAGAGCTTCCTGACAAAAACCGCCACTTCTTGGGCCTTCGCTCTCTGCCAGGCACCGGGGAAAGCATGTTCTGTGTATTTTCTCATTTAATCCTCAGGGCGTCCCTGTGCAGTAGGGGCCACTGGGATTCTCATTTTATAAATGGGAAAATCAGCACTTAGAGAGATCGGATGATTTCACCAGTCACATAGCCAAGTAAGCGAGCGGCGGGGCAGGGCGTGGACGTGACCCAGGCCATCGGATTCATACTCACCTGCTGGGCGCACCCCAGTGAGTTCATCTGTGCCCGCAGGCGGGTGAACTCCTGTGCCCTCCCAGTGCGACTCGTGGCTCAGGAAGAACGTTCCTCACATCAGCCCCACGCGGGATCCCGTGATGGAAAGTCGGTGCCTGGGCTGCTAGTTCCAGGTAGAAGCCACCTGCGGCTGTCTGCCCGGGATGCCTGTCTGTCCCACCAGGTTCAGAGCGAGCTCCGTATCCCCACTCCAGCTTCTGAGCCGCCAGACTGAGTTTTCAGAACAGAAGACGTGGTCTTCCTCGGGCTCCCAGGGGAGAAGGGGGGCAGGAAGGACGTGGGGTTCTGCTCGCGGGGCCCTGGGCACCTCGGGCACCTTAGGGGCAGAGGACCACAGGCGTGCCCCGTGTCCCAGAAACCCCTGAGGGCCGGCAGCGAGGCCCTGGGGCGAAGGAGGGCAGCAGGGCCGCAGCCCCAGGAGAGGAACGGACAGCGGCTTCCTCCTCTCCCTGGAACTCCTGCCTGGTGGGGCAGCTCGGGGCCGCCGCGGCCCTGGAGCGAGGCCTCGGCGCGGCGCGAGACGTGGAGAAGCACGCGGCCTCCGCCCGCCTCGTCCCTCTGGTCAGCTGGTCCTAACCATGTATGTCCCTCTCTGAGAAAAGGGGCCTCACCAACGTGGCTCCCGCGAGACCATCGGGGCTGGAGAAGCCTTTTAGATCGCGCCTGACCCGGCCCGCTGCCTTCAGACAGGTGAGGATCCGTGGCGCCCTTTCTCCGCGGAGGCCGCCGCAGTCCAGAGGCGAGTCCACGGGCTGGGTGCTGCTCGAGGCCGCCCGTCCCGGGGGCCACGGCTGCGGCAGCACCACAGGCCGCGCTGGCACGGCTCCCCAGCGAGGACCGGGCGTCTGTTAAGACGGCGTGATTTTTCTTTGATTCAAAAAACAGTCTCTCATTTTAGAAACTGTCGAAAAAGGAAAATCAAAACTGTCCGTTACCGCTCGGCTACGGTAACCGAGGATTAACACTTTGCTCTGTTTTCCGTTTTCTTCACGCACATGCTTTTCACATAATTATGTCCACTTACATAGTATTTTGTATAGCTTGCTTTTCTCACTTACCATTATCAACATTTCCCCCAGCCATTCGGAGATCTTTGTAAATATGCTTTTCATAACCGCACACGCTTCGCCTGATAATCATGCCAAACTTTTCTCAACTGTTTCCTTAGATAATAGTCGCTCAATTCCAGTTTTCTGCTGTTGTTCATAATTCTGGGGCTAACATTTTCGGAGTAAGCTTTGTCTGTATTTTTGCGAATTTCCATAGTCTAGATTCCCCAGGTGTGGAATGACTGGGTCAAGGTTCTTGATAAATCGCTCTCCAGGGCAGTTGCGTCCTTTTATATTCCTGAGGCAGGGCCCGCTTCACCCCTCCAGTCTGAGAGTTCCCATTAAAAATTTTAAAATATGTAATAAAATGATCAAAGCCCATCACCGTCTGCAGTCATGACTTTCTCCACGCCTCCGCTCCGTCAGTCACGCGGCTGATAAGGAGCATGTCTCCTATACCAGACTCTGTGCTAAGCATCGTACCTGCTTCGTCTCGTGGGATCTTCGCAGCATCCCTGGCCAGGTGCTGTTACTGCCAGTGCTTTGCAGATAAGAAACCTGAGACAACAGAGAGGTTCAGCAAGTTGCCCGAAGCACACGGCTAGTAAGTGGGGAGACTGCAGTTGAAGGGTCTAACTCTTTTACCTGCCTCCTCCACCCACCCATCCCGAATGCCAGGGCTAAGCTGGGCCCAGGCCTGGACCGCTCTGCCCCGCACGGGTCTTGCTCCTGGTTCAGAGTGGGGACCGCACGAGGAGCTTCCTACCTGGTTGACTTCATGGTGCGTCAGCGGCTAGGCCTGCCGGGGTCAAAGCAACCGAAGCAGCCGTAGCTGTCCACGCTGCTGCCGGACCCAGCGCCACGAGGCGCCGAGCCATTCGTGACGCGCCGAGTGCTCCGCAGGACGGAAGGTTGGGAGAACATCACTCTCTCCATCAGAAGTTTATAGACTAGTTGAGGGGTGAGGGGAGACACACAAATGACCGCTTTCTAAGATGGACTGCGTAAGGGCCTTGAAAGAGAGATTTGAGTGTCTTGGGTGGTCAGGGAAGGGAGGGGCAGCTGGCTGGAGGGCTCCACTGAGGAGGTGCCATGTAAGCAACACGAGGGTGGGAAGAACTTCCGTTGGCACAGGTGGCGCGAGGGGACCCCGGGCAGAAGGCCTCACTGACCCAAGGGGTGGAAGGCTGTCGAAGAAGTGGTGGCATGTCCTACGCGGGGAGCCGTGAGGGGCGGCGGTCGCAGGCTCAGGCTGTGCTTTTTCTCTAATTGAAGTCGAGGTGATTGACAGCGTTGTGTTCATTTCTGCTGCATGGCGGAGCGACTCAGTTACACACACATTCTTTTTCATCTTCTTTTCCATGATGGTTCCTCACAGGATGTCGCACATAGTTCCCTGTGCTACACAGGACCTTGTTGTTGATCCATCCTATGTATACTAGTTTGCACCTGCTCACCCCACACTCTCCCTCCCCCACCCGCCTCCCCCTTGGCAACCACAGGCTGTTCTCTGTGTCTCTGAGTCTGTTTCTCTTTCGTAGATGAGTTCATCTATGTCGTATTTTAGGTTCCACATATAAGTGATATCATACGGTATTTGTCTCTCTCTTTCTGATTTACTTCATTTAGTATGATCATCTCTGGGTCCATCCATGTTGCTGCAAATGGCATTATTTCATTCCTTTTTATGGCCGAGTAATATTCCACTGTATATATGTGCCACATCTTCTTCATCCATTCATCTGTCGATGGACACTTAGGTTGCTTCCGTGTCCTGGCTATTGTAAATAGAGCTGCAATGAACACTGCGGTACATGACTCTTTCTGAGTTGCGGTTTTCACAGGGTATATGCCCAGGGGTGGGATTGCTGGGTCGTATGGTAGTTCTATTTTTAGTTTTCTGAGGAACCTCCGTACTGTTCTCCATAGTGGCCGTATCAACTTACATTCCCACCAACAGTGCAGGAGGGTTCCCTTTTCTCCACACCCTCTCCAGCATCTATTGTTTGTAGACTTGTTGACGAGGGCCATGCTGACTGTGTGAGGTAGGCTGTGCTCTCGACGTGGGCTGCAGGGCCAGAGGTTGTGTCGCCGCCCAGGGGGACAACACCAGGTGCCCGTGGGGCTGGAGGGGAGCTCTTGAATTCAGGCCGGAGATGGAGGGATCGAACAGTGAAGGTGGATGTGAGAACTGGGGGCAGAAGGGCACTTGAGAGTCTTTGGAGATGGAATTTACGAGCCTGGATGATGGGACGAGAAGGAGCGGCTCATGATTGCCCGGGTCCCCAATTCCTCTCTTCCCTGCCCGCCCCCACCGTCAGTCCTGTTGGCTCCACCTCTACCACACATCCTGGGGGTGTCAGTCCCCCCAGCTCCCCAGCCACCACCCCGGCCAGAACCCCGTATGGCTTGTCTTCACTGCATTCACTTCCAGCGGACCCCTCGGCTTCCACAACGGCTGTGCCCACGCCCCAGCCTGTGACCAGAGTCACAGGGAATCCTGTGGTTTGTTGTCTGAACCAGGACACTTTTAAAGGTGAGAGGAGGCACGACGATGAGTTACACCCGGCAAAAGACACAAACCAGGACTGTCCTGGGCAAACCTGGACCTAGGGACTTCCTAGCCTGAGGGCTCATTTGCAAACGTGAGTCACATCGCGTCACTTCTCTGCCTACTGGCTTCAGCTCTGCCTGTCATCACCCCAGACGTCGCCCAATCTCTGTCCTCGCTCCTCTCTGCCTCTCCCTGTGCTCTGGCCACGTAGGCCTTTCCGTTCCGAGAACTCACACCTGCCAATCCCGATGCCGGAGCGTCCTCCCCTGGACCTTCATGAGGCTGGCTCCTCCCCACCCTTCACGTCTCTTCCACGGACAGCCCTCTCGTGACCTTGCGGTAACTTATACCCATCGCCCCAGTCAATTCTCCTGCACTTCATTACCACCTGAAAGTAAGTTATTTACTGACTTTTGTTTCCGAACCAACAGGTAAAGAGTTTGGAAGTTCTCACTCCCATCCTTAACGATAAGAAGAAGCTGGCCAAACTGCAAATTAACACCTTTTCTTTGACCCATTAGAGCAGCAGTCCCCAGCCTTTTTGGCACCAGGGACCGGTTTTGTGGAAGACGGTTTTTCCACGGACAGGGTGGGAGGGGATGGCTCAGGCAGTCATGCGAGCAGTGGGGAGTGGTGGGGAATGGCGGGGAGAGATGGGGAGAGACGGGGAGCGGCGCGGGAGCAGCGGGGAGAGACAGCGGCAGGGAGCGGCGGGAAGGGCGGGGAGCGGCGGGGAGCGACGGGGAGAGACAGCGGCAGGGAGCTGCGGGGAGCGACGGGGAGAGACGGGAAGGGCGGGGAGCGACGGGGAGCGGCAGATGGAGCTTTGCTGCTCACTCGCCACTCACCTCCTGCAGTGCGGCCTGTTTGCCTCAGTTTCTACCTGTGGACCGGTACCGTCCATGGCCCGGCGGTCGGGGACCCCTGCATTAGAGAACTGAGGTTTCTGGGCAAACCACAGCCCTGAGATCTGCAGAGAATCCAGAGAGGCACGGCTGAGAGCTTGTTACCCAAAGCCAAAGCTGCTGGACCCATGAACTGGTAGGGACACGTCAACGGCCATTTCAGTGACTTGCTGGAGGCCGAGTATGCACTTGTGTGAGAGCGCCCAATTCCTGGGGAGTGCGGCCCTCCGGGGACCCCCCCCCTTCTTCGGGCTTTACCTCCAGAAACCCCACCGGGTTGTCCTGGCGAAGGTCTAAGATCCACGGCTAGGGCTGAAGTGAAGGAAGAGTGGCCCTTGTGAGATATACCAGAGTGCTCTCTATGGCTTCACCATAGCTAGCCTTGTCCCAGGGCTGGGAAGAGCATCCCTCCCTAGGCTTTCCTGCCTCACTACACAAAAAGAAACGCTTGTGAAGGTCACAGACAAGAGGCACACACCCCCTACAGGACTGAGATTTAGTTAGAAGATGATGGCGCTTTCCCCCCGCTCCACTTTTCCACACCAACAGGGCTCCCCATAACAACAGTGGGTTACAGCTGGAAGGGTTACAGGACACACACCCTCTGAGAAGGAGGATGTAGAGAAGCCCAAGATCAAGAGTGGAGACAAAAACCAAACATGGGGACCCCAGGGGGATTCAAAGTCTGTGGTGCTTATAGCTGCAAAAAACATTAAACAAAGCCAACTCCTAGCCAGATATCATAAATCCTTACAGAAGAGGCCTGTTTGCCTCAGTTTCTATTACCCAGTGCAGCACCTCCAGCTTTCGACAAAAATAATCATAAGTTCCACCCGAAACCAAAGAAAAACAGTCTGAAGAGACAAAAGGTGCATCAAAAAAGCAGACTCATATGTAACACAGATGGTAAAAATGATCATTCAGGGAATTTGACTGTGATTAATTTGTTCAGGGCTCTAATGGATAAAGTAGACCACATGCAAGTACAGATGGGAATGTAAGCAGAGAGATACGGAAGACGCAAAAGGAAATGCTAGGAAGAAAACAAACACACAAACGGGAATGAGGAGTGTGCCTTTGATGGACTCACCGGCACACGCAGCACAGCCGAGGAAGGGAGCAGTGAGCCTGCAGGCGGACCGATGGAAACTTCCCCAACTTAAATACAACAACAGCAACAGAAATTTTTCAGAAGAATCCAAAACATCCAAGGATGGAGACAATTATAAAAGATGTGACACACACCTGATGGGAATATCAGATGGAGAACTGAGTAGAACAAGTATTTGAAGTAATAATGGCAGAGAACTTTCCAAAATTAATGACACAGCAAACTGCAGATCTGGGAAGCTGGGTGCGATTAAACTCGCTCCCTTTGTTGGCTGCTTATTGCCTGCCCCGGCCCTCCCGGCACCCCACGATTGTGTAGGCCCTCTGAGAGCATCCGTCTTCTTCATTCTCGTAGCCCTGGAGTCCACACAGGGCCTGACGCACAGTAGTTGCTCACTAGAGATTTACCGACCGAATGAAGGAGTCAGGTGCGTTTTGAGACTGGGTGCCTCCATAGCCTGGCGTGTGCCCTGTGATCTCCTTGGTTCCTGGTGGTCACCGTGCCAGTTTTGGCACCATGGCTTCCTACCTAGATGACAACAGAGGCCTCAGGACCCGTCTGCTGATTCTAGCTCTGTTTCCCTCCAATCCACGGTCCTCGCTTCAGCTAGGGTGGTCTCGATCAACAAAAATATCAGTCCTTTCATTTTTCTCATTTCAAATCCTTCCGCAGCTCTTTATTGCATTCATGATAAAAAACAAACAAAAAACAAAAGCCCAATTCCTGGGCATGCGCACAAGACAGCTCATTATTTTACCTGCTGTCCTGGCCAGTGTCGCTGCATGTCCCAGTCCCAGTGTCACCGACCAGGGTTCTTGGCCTCCTTAGTCAGTTGAAATTGATAAGAGCCAGACAAGAAATGCAGGCAAGGGTTTGCTGGGGCCCCTGCTGCAGCAGAGGGGAGAGAGAACAAGTACCAGGTTCCCTTGCCGGCTCCCCAAGCGGGGAGTCTGATGCATACTGGGCCCTGCTGCTTCAAAGGCACTGGGAAGGCCTCTGCAACCCCTTCCGCTCTGAGCTGGTTTGGTGCCTTTCATTTCAAAGTGCCCATGCCTCCCACACGACCTCATTTCTCCTCACGGAGTCCGTGCCAGGGCAGAAAGGGACAGGCATGTGACAGAGGGGACGTGAGGAAACTGACCAGAGGAGAAGAGGTGCTGTGGCCTGCCAGGCCCCGGAGGAGCTTGGGCAGGGAAGCTGCGGCCAGACCCCTGCCCTGGGTGCTGCTGCTGGGCCCCCTGGGCTGAGCAGGCAGGGGACCCGTGACTTCAGGGCCCTGCCAGGCAGGGAGGAATCCGAGCGCTAATTAGAAAATTCTCCCTCGTAGCCCTGACAGGTACAAAATCTATGAAAACCTGTGTTTCAGATGATTTTCCCGATCGCGCCTTTTTCTCTGGTTATTCAGCGAGTTGAATAGATGATTATGACTCATTCCCTCCAAGCGTGGCTGATTACATATTTGGTAAATAGAATTTAGCTCTTTTCACCCACAGAGAGCTTTCCTGACATTAACTAATTGCTTCTAAGAAAGGTATCACCTTCCTTCTACGGATGGCAAACCTGGCCACGGGGAGACATTCACAGAAGCCAGGAAAGAAAATGTGTACAGGGGACACATGCTGAGAGCAAGACGATCCGTGGCCCATGGAACCCCCCCCCCCCCGATCTGGGGCAGTTTCATTTAACTGGGAAATTTCTCGCCTCAGGGCGGCTACGGATGGCAAACCTGGCCACGGGGAGACATTCACAGAAGCCAGGAAAGAAAATGTGTACAGGGGACACATGCTGAGAGCAAGACGATCCGTGGCCCATGGAACCCCCCCCCCCGATCTGGGGCAGTTTCATTTAACTGTGAAATTTCTCGCCTCAGGGCGGTGGATTTGCTTCTGGGAAGGTTCCCGGCGCGCGGGCAGCAGGGGATGGAGAGGAGACAGCGGGATGGGAGCCCCTCCCTTCGGGCCAGCGGATTCCAGTTCTCTGTGCTGGAAACAAATTAACCAGCAGAGATGGGGTCGCTCGGGGTCAGATGGGGCCCTGCGGGGGAGGTCTTAGCCCCAGCCCGACCCTGCCCCCCGTGCCCAAGAGCGGGCGCTGCTTTCGGGACGGTGAGTCGGGGCGAGGCGGGGTGGGGGAGTGGGGGCGGGGCGGCCCGGCTCCTCCGCGTCCGCTGCGAGCGACAGCGCCACCTGGTGGCCCTGCCGCTCTTCGCTCCGCGCGCTGCGGACCCTGGGCCAGACGTCCTTCTCTTCTGTCGTTTCCCTGTTTCCTCCCCAGGCCAGTCCAGGCTCTGAGTTTTGGCTTTTCAGCCGGAAGAATGCAATTGACACGTTATTTAAAAATTAATTTAAATTATTTGGCCAGAGGACCATTTGGATATAAACAGCAAACATTTCCTCCTAAGACATCACCCCTGGGTTAATTTCAGTGTTAAAGAAGAAATTTCAGGCTTGACTGGCCCTCGGGAATGAGGTCTCACCTACCCCAGGGGACGCTGAAGCCCTTCCACCCTGGGGGGCGCTGGGGGAAGCGCTCTGTCTGGGCGTGGGTTTCTGCATAGCGAGCGCTGTTTTCTCCCTTAAGCTGCGCGCCTGCTTGGGGCTGCCTGGGGGGAGGGGCCGATAGAGATGGCGGGCTTTTGCGCAGTTATGAGGCCTGCTGTGCGAAGACCCCCCCGCGAGGCCTGGCTCCGCCACCCCTCCCGCCCAGGGTCTCTATTACCCCCTCCAAGTGCACAGAGATGAGAAGCCTCTGTTGTTCTCCGAGTTCTGAATCACTCCCCAGGCTGACGGGTCCTTTCTCCTACAAGGCAAGGCGATTCATCTTCTCCTTCCTGCCCTGCTGCCACACGGGAAGCACTCGCTGGCCCCCAGTCTGTTACTTCCTACAACCTTATGTGGGGTGGGTACTGCCATCAGCAACCCCATCCTGTGGGTGGGAATAAAGCTGGGGCACAGAGAGGGTGAGGAACTTGCTCAAGGCCAACAGCTGTAAGGGGCAGGACAGGGACGGGCACCAGAGAGCCTGGGGCCTGTGCTCCTTGCCCTGGGTGACCCCCCCCCGCCACCCCCCGGTACTGTGTTTCCAGCACCCACAGCCCCGCCGGGTATCTTAGCCTCCGACATGGAAGGCACTGGGTTTGAGGGACAGGTGGGTGAATTGGGGACACTTTTTCTTTATTTTATTGAAGTATGGTTGATTTACAATGTTGTGCTAATTTCTTCTGTACAGTGAAGTGACTCAGTTATACATATGTATATATATACATTCTTTTTTATATTCTTTTCCATTACGGTTTATCCCAGAAGATTGGATATAGTTCCCTGTGCTCTTCAGTAGGACCTTGTTGATCCATCCTATATATCATAGTTGGCATCTGCTCATCCCAAACTCCTACTCCATCCCTCTCCGTACCACCCTCCCGCTCCCCAAACCCCCAGCAACCACAAGTCTGATCTGTCTGTGAGTCCATTTCTGTTTCATAGATAAGTTCATTTGTGTCATATGTTAGGTTCTGCATATAAGTGATATCATATTATATTTGTCTTTCTCTGTCTGACTTCACTTAGTATGATAATCTCTAGATCCATCCATGTTGCTGCAAATGGCATTATTTCGTTCTTTTTCATGGCTGAGTAATATTCCATTGTATATATGTACCACATCTTCTTTATCCATTCATCTGTCGATGGACATTTAGGTTGTGTCCATGTCTTGGCTATTGTGGATAGTGTTGCTATGAACATTAGGGGTGCATGTATATTTTTGCATTATAGTTTTGTCCAGATATATGCCCAGGAGTGGGATTGCTGGATCATATTGGCAGCTCTATTTTCAGTTTTCTGAAGAAACTTCATACTGTTCCCCATAGTGGCTGCACCAACTTACATTCCCACCAACAGTGTAGGAGGGTTCCCTTTTCTCTACACCCTCTCCAGCATTTGTTATTTGTAGACTTGTTAATGATGGCCATTCTGACCAGTGTGAGCTGGTACCTCATTGTGGTTTTGATTTGCATTTCTCTAATAATTAGTGATGTTGAGCAGCTTTACACGTGCCTATTGGCCATCTGTATGTCTTCTTTGGAGAAATGTCTATTTGGGTTTTCTGCCCATTTTTCGATTGGGTTGTTTTGTTGTTGAGTTGTATAAGCTGTTTGTATAATTTGGAAAGTAAGCCCTTGTCAGTCACATCATTTGCAAATATTTTCTCCTGTTCCAAAAGTTGTCTTTTCATTTTGTTCATGGTTTCCTTTGCTGTGCACAAGCTTCCAAGTTTGATTAGGTCCCATTTGTTTATTTTTCTTTTTGTTTCTATTGTTTTGGGAAACTGACATAAGAAAACACTGATATGATTTATGTCAGAGAATGTTTTGCCTATGTTCTCTTCTAGGAGTTTTATGGTGCCATGTCTTATATTTAAGTCTTTAATCCATCTTGAGTTTATTTTTGTGCATGGTGTGAGGGTGTGTTCTAACTTCATTGACTTACATGCAGCTGTCCAACTTTCCAGCACCACTTGCTAAAGAGACTGTCTTTTTCCCATTTTATATTCTTGCCTCCTTTGTTGAAGATTGACCGTAGGTGTGTGTGTTTATTTCTGGGCTCTCTGTTCTGTTCCGTTGATCCGTATATTCTGTTTTTGTACCAGTACCACACTGTTTTGATTACTGTAGCTTTGTAGTATTGTCTGAATTCTGGGAGAGTTATGCCTCCTGCTTTGTTTTATCCCCTCAGGATTGCTGTGGCATTTCTGGGTTTTTTATGGTTCCATATAAAGTTTTGGATTATTTGTTCTAGTTCTGTGAAAAATGTCATGGGTAATTTGATAGGGATTGCATTAAATCTGTAGATTGCTTTGAGTGGTATTGCCATTTTAACAATATTAATTCTTTCAATTCAAGAGCATGGGATATCTTTCTTCCACTTCTTTGAATCATCTTCAATTTCGTTTACTACTGCAATTTTATAGTTCTCAGCATATAAGCCTTTCACCTCCTTGGTCAGGTTTATTCCCATGTATGTTTTTGGTGGGGTGCAATTTTAAGAGGTATT
Organism: Physeter macrocephalus; assembly: GCF_002837175.3. Lineage (NCBI taxonomy): Eukaryota > Metazoa > Chordata > Mammalia > Artiodactyla > Physeteridae > Physeter > Physeter macrocephalus. The sequence continues at coordinate 7,375,638 of NC_041224.1, read as the reverse complement.
TTTTTTTTTTTACATTCCGTTTCTGATATTTCATTTTTGGTGTAAAGAAATGCAACTGATAACTGTATGTTAATCTTGTATCCTGCTACCTTGTGGAATTCGTTTATCAGTTCTAGTAGTTTTCGTGGGGAGTCCTCAGGGTTTTCTATATATAGTATCATATCATCTGTATATAGTGACAGTTTTACCTTTTCCCTTCCAATTTGAATAACTTTTCTTTTTCTTTTCTGATTGCTGTGGGTAGGACTTCCAATACTATGTTGAATCGAAGAGGTGATTGTGGGCATCCTTGTCTTGTTCCAGACTTTAGCAGGAAGGCTTTCAGCTTTTCACCATTGAGAATTATATTGGCTGTGGGTTTGTCATAAATAGCTTTTATTATATTGAGATATGTTCCCTCTATACCCCCTTTGGTAAGAGTTTTTTTTTTTTTGTCATGAATGAATGTTGAATGCATTTTCTGCATCTGTTGAGGTGATCATGTGGTTTTTGTCTTTTGTTTTGTTTATGTGGTGTATTACGTTGATTGATTTGCATATGCTGAACCATCCTTGTGAACTAGGGATGAATTCCACTTTGTCCTGGTGTATGATCTTTTTTATGTATTGTTGGATTCAGTTTGCTAATATTTTGTTGAGAATTTTTGCGTCTATATTCATCAAAGATATTGGCCTGTAATTTTTTTTTTTTTTTTTTTTTGGTGGTATCTTTGTCTGGTTTTGGTATCAGGGTGATGGTGGCTTCATAGAATGTCTTTGGGAGTGTTCTCTCCTCTTCAGTTTTTTGGAAGAGTTTGAAAAGGATCAGTATATGTTCTTCTTTGTATGTTTGGTAGAATTCCCCTGTGAAGCCATCTGGTCCTGGACTTCTGTTTGCAGGGAGTTGTGTTGTTTTTTTTTTTTTTTAAATTACAGATTTTCTCTCACTTCTCGTGTTTGTTCTGTTCAAATTATCTGTTTCTTCTTGATTCAGTTTTGGTGGGCTGTATGTTTCTAGAAACTTGTCCATTTCTTCTAGGTTGTTGTAATTGTTGGCATATAATTGTTCATAGTATTCCCTTGTGGTTTTTTGTATTTCTGCAGTATCAGTTGTTATCTCTCCATTTTCATTTCTTATTTTGTTTCTTTGGGTTCTCTCTCTTTTCTTCTTGGTGAGCCTGGCCAGAGGTTTGTCAATCTTGTTTACCCTTTAAAGAACCAGCTGTTGGTTTTATTGTTTTTTTTCTATTGTTTTTAATCTCTATTTTATTTTTTTCTCTCTGATCCTTATTATTTACTTCCTTCTGCTGACTTTAGGTTTTGTTTGTTCTTCTTTTTCTAATTATTTAAGTGGTAGGTTAGGTTGTTTAGTTGAGATTTTTCTTGTTTTTTGAGGAAGGCCTGTATCATTATGAACTTCCCTCTAAGAACTACTTTTGCTGCATCTCATAGATTTTGTATGGTTGTATTTTCATTGTCAGTTGTCTCAAGGTATTTTTAAATTTCCTCTTTGATTTCCTCTTTGATCCATTGGTTTTTTAGTAGCTTGTTGTTTAGTCTCCATGTAATCATTTTTTTCTCATTTCTTTTTCTGTGGTTAATTTCTAGTTTCATGTCATTGTTGTCAGAAAAGAAGCTTGAGATAATTTCTGCACTCTTAAAATTTGTTGAGGCTTGTTTCGTGCCCTAGTATGTGGTCAGTCCTAGAGAATGTTCCATGTGCACTTGAAAAGAATGTATATTCTGGTTTTTTTGGATGTAATGTCCTGAAAATATCAATTAAGTCTAACTGTTCTATTGTATCATTTAGGATCTCTGTTGCCTTATTGATTCTCTGTCTGGAAGATCTGTCCACTGATGTGAGCGGGGTGTTAAAGTCTCCTACTATTATTGTATTTCTATCAATTTCTCCCTTTATGTCTGTTCGTATTTGTTGTATTTGGGTGCGCCTATATTAGGGGTATATATGTTGACAAGTGTAAAATCCTCTTCTTGTATTGATGCATTTATCATTATATAGTGTTCTTCCTTATCTTTCATTATGACCTTTGTTTTAAAGTCTATTTTGTCTGATATGAGTATTGCTATCTCTGCTTTCTTGTCATTTTTGTTTGCATGAAATATCTTTTTCATTCCCTCACTTTCAATATATGTGTGTCCTTTGCCCTAAAGTATGTCTCTTGTAGGCAGCATATCGTAGGTTCCAGTTTTTTTTTTTTATCCAATCTGCCATTCTGTGTCTTTTGATTGGAGCATTTAGTCCATTGACATTTAAGGTAATTATTGATAGATATGTATTTATTGTCATTTTAAACCTTGTTTTCCCACTGATTTTATATTTCTTCCTTGTCCCTTTTTGTTTTTCCTATTGTGGTTTGATGATTTTTTAAATTATACTTACGTTCTTTTCTTTTTGGTTTTGTGAATCTATTTTGTGTTTTTAATTTGTGGTTACCCTGTTTTTCAAGTATGTTAATCCCTTCCTATTATCTACTTGCCTTAGACTGGCAGTCATATAGGCTCAAACGCATTCTAGGGAAAAAAAAATGTACATTTTCGTACTCCTCTCCCCTCACTTTACGATGTTGATGTCCCTCTTACACCTTCGTGTTCAGCCTTTTGCTGTTCATTGGGGTTATCATCACTTTCATAGGAAGTTTTTGATTTGATTTTTGTTTTTTTAATCTTTGTACTGGCTCATTTAAGTGATTTGCTTTCCAATTGTGATTTTCTCTTTCGTATAGATTCTTACTTGTTTTCTATTTAGAAAAGACCTTTCAATATTTCCTTTAGAACAGGTTTAGTATTGCTGTATTCTTTTAGTTTTTGCTTGTCTGAGAAACTCTTTAACTCTCCTCCTATTCTAAATGATAATCTTGCTGGGTAGAGTATCCTAAGTTGCAGATTTTTTCCCTTTCAGGACTTTGAATATACCTGGCCACTCCCTCTGGCCTGCAACGTTTCTGTAGAGAAATCAGCTGATAGCCTTACGGGGGTTACCTTGTAATTAACTCTTTGTTTTTCTCTTGCTGCCTTTAGAATCCTCTCTTTAACTTTTGCCATTGTTATTATAATATGTCTTGGTGTAGGTCTGTTTTGGTTTTGTTTGGGACTCTCTGTGCTTCCTGTACCTGGATGTCTGTTTTCTTCTTTAGGTTTGGGAAGTTTTCTGCCATAATTTCTTCAAATACATTTTCGATCCCCTTTTTTCTCTTTCTTCCCCTTTTGGAATCCCTATTACATGTAGATTGGCACACTTCATATTATCCCATAAGTGTCATTGCTTTCATTTTTTTTTTTTTTTTGGCTTTCTGTCTGCTATCCTGATTGGGTGATTTCCATTATTCTATCTTCCAGGTCACTTATTCTTTCTTCTGCATTATTTATTCTGCTATTCATTGCCTTTAGCTCAGCTTTCATCTCTGCAAATGAGTTTTCTAATTTTTCTTGCTTACTCGTTATATCTTCTAGTTCCTTTTTACAGTAATTTGTATTTCTGTCAATAGCCTTTCTTAATTCCTTCAGTATTTTCATTATCTCCTTTTTGAAATTGGTGTTTATTAAACTGAAGAGGTCTGTTTCATTGTTTGTTATTTCTGGGGAATTCTCTTGGTCTTTTCACTGGTGTAGTGGTTCCCCTGCTTCTTCACTTTACTCATATTTCTCTTACTCTGTGAGTTTAGGAGAAGCAATTATCTACTGGGGTCTTGGGGGGCTGTTTATATTCGGGAGCGAACCTGGGTAGCTTGTGTGGGTTTCATATATTTGGCGTGAAGGCTGTTTTTAGTATTGATGCCCATCGCCTACTTCCTCAGCGTGTGCTGATCATTATCCCCTTGATAGGGGGTGTGCAGACATGGCGGCTGGTGCCCAGTCCTGGGGTTCTTGGTGGCTGTGGAGGCCCAGCCTGCCCCCGGAGCATGCGATGGGAGTGGAGGCAGCTCTCGACCACTCCTGGAGCCCGTGCAGGCGGCGTCCTGCCCTCTGCGAGTGTGTGCACAGGGAAAAAGGCTACAGTCCAGGTCCCACCCCTTCCTTCGTGCGCCCCCCAAACAATTGCGCCTGGCCTCTAAGGCGGCCCACGCTTCCTCTGCTACACCCTCAGTTGCGGTTGCACCAGATGCCAGCCTGCCCGGGCCGCTTCTGCACAGCCAACCCAAGTCCTCTCTCTGGGTCTGACCTCCGAAGCCCGAGTTCCAGCCCCCAGCCCCCCCCCGCACCGGCGGCCTCGCGCCTCAGGCTGGCGAGTGCAGCGTGGCAGCACCGACTGTCTGTGCAGTTCTCCCTCTGCTCTGGCTGCCGCAGACCGGCTGCCGTGCTCTCCGCTGAGGCTCTGAAGCTCCCCTGTGTCCTGGCTGGTCTCCCTGTCTCCTCTTCCATAGCTGCCTCCCCCGGGCACAGGTCCCATCCCGATTCCTTCCTTCCTTTCTTTCTTTTTTCCTACCCAGGTACGTGGAGATTTTCTTGCCCTTTCAGCAGTCTGCAGTCTTCTGCCGGCGTTCAGTGGGTGTTCTGTGAGACTCGTTCCACGTGTAGGTGTACTTCTGATGTATCGGTGGGAGAAGGTGAGCGCCACGTCTTCCTGCTCCTCCATCTTGATCGCTCCCCCCTGCATTGACTCTTTACGAGTAAAGGAGGAGGTAAAGTGGGGCTTTTTCATTGGGTCAAATACTGTACCAATATGTTCAGTTTCCCATTATTTCGGTTTTCAGTTTGACATTTTCCGTTGTTCGCGTTTGAATCATGGCCTTGACCTCGACTTGTTTCTGTCCCCCTGACCCTTACGCGCCTCTCACTACACTGCTGATCTGCTTTGCACAGAGGCCTGTATTGGGGCTTCTGGCTCTGGGTCCCAGATCAAGAAAGGCCTTTGAAAGCCAATCCCCAAACCCTCCCTCTGGGCCCTGGCCGGATGCCGCCCAGCCTCTGCGACGAGCGCTGGATGCTGATCTGGGCCTTCACGCTGTGCCCACGTGGCCGCAGAACCTCACACACACCCAGGTCAGCATCCGGAGACCGGCGTCTGAGCCCTACTGCGGATGGGAGATTAACATGCCAAAGAACAAACGCAGTTCTTCCCTTAGCAAAAACCCAAAACATGAGCGTACCTCTCTATGTTAGTTGAAGTAAAGAAGAATCTAGAAGCCTATAGATCAAACTACTGAAGTACTCGTATATGGGAAGTGGTGATGAAGACGCTGTCTGTGGCCAAGCTCGAGTCAGGCTGCTCTGAGCCTGTCCTCGGGCGTGGCCTCCCAGACAGGCCCACGTGTACAAGAGCCTCACCCTCGGTGTCTGATCACCCTCCTTATGTGGCCGGGTGTCCCCACCGTCCCCCGAGGTGGTCTGGTCACGCTGGCCTGCACTCAGCAGGAGTCCTCTTAGGCTGATATGGCCGCATCCCCGCTTACCCTGATGTTTCCTCTTGGTGGTTCTCCATCCACTGAGGCCCACACTCCGCCTCTGCTGCTTCACTACAACCCCCCACTCCTCCTTCTGTGTCTGGAGTTGAGCCCAGTCTCTCCCCTTCAGCAGCAGCCCCTACACCTATCATGATCGTCCTGAGTAACGTCTGCCGTACTTTTCTGGGGGCGCTGGGGGGGCACAGCTCACAGCTTGTGGGATCTTATCTCCCCAACCAGAGGTTGAACCCGGGCCTCCTGCAGTGGAAGCACTGAGTCCTAACCACCAGACCACCAGGGAAGTTCCTGCCTTACTGTCTTGACCAGTGTCATGAATGATTATTTCTTTCACAGCAAGACTAGCTATGATTTTCCATCCCTAAATTATTTATCCTTACAGTGCTGACATTTTCCACATAGATCGGTGTTACTATTTTTTTTGAAGCACCACCCTCGTGGCATGATATCCTATGCTGTAAAATACACCTACGCAAGTGCACAGCTCACTACGTTCTAGTGCTTTTGCAGAGTTGTGCCGCTGTGACCAGAACCCAGCTCTAGACCGTTTCCGTCGGCCCCCCCGCCCCCCAGAAAAGTTCCCTGGTGCTCATCCCCAGCCCCCTTCACTCCCATCTCCACCTCGAGCCGCCACTGATCTGTCTGAATGGGTTTGCCTTTTCAGGAAATTCCATATAAATGGAATTGAACAATATGTGGCCTTTTGTGTCCGTCTTCTTTCATTGAATGACGTTTCTTCCCCCCCCCCCCATTTATTTATTTAAATGTTATTGGAGTGTAGTTGATTTACAATGTGTTAGTTTCAGGTGTACGGCAAAGCGATTCAGTTATACATAGACATATATTCATTCTTTTTCAGATTCTTTTCCCATATAGGTTATCACAGAATACTGAGTAGAGTTCCCTGTGCTATGCAGTAGGTCCTTGTTGATTATCTATCCTATATATAATAGTGGTGTGTGTATGTTAATCCCAAGCTCCTGATTTATCCCTTCCCCCCATTTTTCCCTTTGGTAACCCTAAGTTTGTTTTCGATATCTCTAAGTCTGTTTCTGTTTTGTAAGGAAGTTCATTTGTATCATTTAAAAAAAATTAGATTCCACATATGAGTGATATCATATGATGTTTGTCTTTCTCTGACTTAACTTCATTTAGTATGATAATCTCTAGGTCCATCCAGGTTGCTGCAAATGGCATTATTTTGTGTTTTTTTATGGCTGAGTAGTAGTCCATTGTGTATATGTACCACATCTTCTTTATCCATTCCTCTGTCGATGGACATTTAGGTTGCTTCCATGCCTTGCCTATTGTAAACAGTGCTGCTATGAACGTAGGGGTGCAGGTATCTTTTCGAATTATGGTTTTCTCCAGATATCTGCCGTGGAGTGGGATTGTGAGATCATATGGCAGCTCTGTTTTTAGTTTTTTTAAGGAACCTCCGTACTGTTCTCCATAGTGGCTGTATCAGTTTACATTCCCACCAACAGTGCGAGAGGGTCCCCTTTTCTCCACACCCTCTCCAGCATTTGTTTGTAGACTTTTTGATGATGGCCATTCTGACTGGTCTGAGGTGATACCTCAGTGTAGTTTTGATTTGCATTTCTCTGATAATTAGTGATGTTGAGCAGCTTTTCATGTGCTTTTTGGCCACCTGTATGTCTTCTTTGGAGAAATGGCTATTTAGATCTCCTGCTCATTGTTTGACTTGGTTGTTTATTTTTTTGACATAGAGCTCTGTGAGCTATCTGTGTATCTTGGAGATTAATCCCTTGTTGGTTGCCTCATTTGCAAATATTTTCTCGTATTCTGTGAGTTGTCTTTTTGTTTTGTTAATTTATGCTGTACAGCAAAGTGATTCAGTTATACATATATTTTTTCATTTTCTTTTCCATGATGGTTTATCACAGGATATTAAATATAGTTCCCTGTGCTCTACAGTAGGACCTCGTTGTTTATCCATCCTATATATAATAGTTTGCCTCTGCTAATCCCAAACTCCCAATCCTTGAATGATGATGTTTCTGAGGTCCATGCATGTTGCAGTGTGGATCAGTACTTTGTTCCCTTTCCTATTGGATAGTATTTCATTGTGTGGATGTACCACGTTTTGTTTGTTTATCTATTTCTCAGTCGATGGACAGGTGGGCTGTTTACAGGTTTGGGTTATTATGAATGATGCTGCCGTGAACATTTGTGTACTACAAGTCTCTGTGTAGACAGTGTTACTTTTGTAATCAGAAGGCAAGAAAAACAAAAGTGAAGGGCCAAAATGGATTCTCAAGCTGTTTCTGGAATCCATCTCCTTTTACCAGAATGGGAGCTCTGCCACAAGTGGGGCTGAAGTTTTAAAATAAGGAGAGAATGAAGCGGGCTCCTGAGCAGTCTTTGACCCTGACCCGGGCACAGCCCGAGAACATATTGGGGCAGTGGTTCCTGTCCTTTGGAACCTGCTTGTATTCTTGCGGTTCCTCCAGAGCCTCAGGACACATGTGACATCTTGTCTCCACCCAGATATCCGTTCCCCTCTTTAAAAGTCCTTGAGTTCAAAAGCAGCAAATGAAGAAAACACCAACTGTTTTTAATAAAAATTCCCCAGATGGTTTGCCTTGGAGTGGCACTGGAGAAGGGGTACAGCCCAGCTGGTTGAGTTGTTGAGATTTGGCATGTCATGTGTTCTGGGGGGGGTCCTTTCCCGGGATGCAAAGGTCATGTCCTGCTACGAAGGGAAAAGGATCACAAAACCACATAAGAGAGGATCTAGTTCTGCAGGCTAGAGAGAGAGTCGGGAAACAGCTCAAGAAGGGGCAAAAAGTAATTATGAAATGGAAGACAGGGTGCCCTGTTTAGAGAAGAGGCGAGAGGCAGACAGAGCGCGGCGCTGGGGGACAGTGTTTAGTACCCGTGGGTGTACGCGGTGTTAAAGCATTTGGGACAATGTGGGGCAACGGGTATTGCCGGTGACTCTGTGTCACCCATCACACCCACGGCAGGCCGTCCGCTGGACGTTCTCATCACAGCCCGGGTTACTTTCCCTGCATCTTAAGGACCCCGGTGATTTCCTTGGGCTGTCACGACGTAGGCAGCCCTTCCTCTCTCCGACACTCACTGGCTGTCCTCCTGGCTCTATGCACCCCTCTCTGCCTACTACCCGCGGGACACACAGGCTGAACCCCTCTCTCTGCTTTTCCTTCTACAGTTTTTCTTTGGAAGGTTCTACTTGCTTGGGTTGAACCTGTCATTTCTAGGTGCGTGACTGCGTTCCTTAACTTCAACTCTCTTGCTTTCCTGAGTCCACTGCCATGACGGTAACATTGATATAGCAGTGGGGATCTAGCTCTCCTCGCCAAGAATCGGTCCTGGGAGGTGGGCAGTTATAGGATTGATTTCTTTTCCTTAAAAAAGAGGAGATCGAGGTGGGACAGTTCCGTCCCTGCCCGGTGTCACACAGTCATCAAGTGGTAGGGCCAGAGCGGGTAGAGACCCCTGACCCGGCGCAGTCCTGGGGCATGGGGGGCGGGCGCTCATGAGTCAGCGACGGAGTTCAAGGAAATTCTGTGATCGACGTGTGAACTAAGACCAAGGCGGGTGGTGGTAACTCACAGCGGGCTCTGTGGTCTTTGTTCAAAACCAGGGATTTGGGGTTTGACTGACTGATTGAAGTACAGTTGATTTACAATGTTGTGTTAGTTTCAGGTGTACAGCAAAGTGAGTCAGTTATATATATTCTTTTTCTTTTTATTGGGGTGTAGTTGCTTTACAATGTTGTGTTAGTGTCTTTTTCAAATTTTTCCCCCTTGGACCTAGGAGTTTAAGAACATAAGAGCTGGTGAGTAGTTTTTAACGCTTTCTAAATGCCTTATGTATGCAATGTTTTTAAAAAGGCACTGAGCTCTTGAATTCGAGAGGCAGCTATAGTTGAGGGTAAAGAGCTTCTGTTGAATGAGGACCTGCAAAAATATGTCCTTCAACATAGGACTTACGGCTCATTTTATGGGCTGAATATCTATTTAGTCTTAGAGCCCTGTTACTACACCTTGCCCTGAGCTAAATTAAAAGTTACAGCAGTTAACATTGAATCGTGGAATATTGGTACTAGGTTAACATTTACAAAAAAACATTTTTCAGAAAGGAACTCAGTGTGAACCAATCAATTCATAGTCGTGTTTATTCTGAAGCTTTTATTTTGGAGTCTTCCATTGCCAAATGACACATTTAATTTTTACAACAGGTATTAGAAATTGGGATTCTTTTTAAAATTTCTACCATTTCAGAGTAAAATTGTAGATCATGTTCCAAACCATCGTCAAAAAATGCAGAGCAAACTTTTCTGTATATAAACTGTACATAAAACAAGGCACTATACATTTGGGGGCGATATTAAGGTAGAAAGGTGGATTTGCACAGATTCTTAAGAGCCTGTGCCTGGATGTATAAATTCTTTGTTCATCTTAGCACCGGAAGCAGCACTCGGAACGAGTCAGACTTAACGCTGAAGGAGACGCCTCTGAACGTGGGTGAAGGTGCACGTTGGTGGCAGAACTAATTCAACAGAAGCAACTGCCTTTTAATATTATTTTGACACCAAAGAAAAAACCTTAAAAGTGAATGAATACATAGTGCTTTGTTAAATACGTATTTGATTTATACGGTGTTTATATAAATATATATATATTTAGACTCCACAAACTATCAAAATAACACTTTATAAAGGGAACTGCTTCAAAAAAATAATAATAACAGGCAACGGCTTAGCAGGAGCAGGAGGGCAGCGCCGTGGCCTTTGCTGAGGACCCACCGCGTAAGTGCTCGAAGGGATACGGATGCCTTATGAACACCATCTGCCGAATCGTGGAAGGTGTGTTTCCAGAGAGTTTTCTGGAACATTTACAAAATACACAACTCCCAAACAAGCAGGAGAGCTGGTCGCTTCAGGTTTCGAAAACGCGGATGAAAAAATATTTTTTAAAGGACTAGCCATACCCCGCTTCCAAAAAAACACCACATCCATTTTCCTGGTCCAACAGTATTGAAAGTGACAACAGAGGTTCCTCCAGCATCTCATGACTCAGAAGAGACCTTTTGCCTTCTTCAGGTTCACCTGCTTCCAGGCAGGCAGTGCACTGTATTCGTCTCGGGTCATGTCTAGTGCAAACTGGAAGGAGGGAAAGAAACGCCCTGAGTGAGAGGACCCTCCGACAAGCCACGCACATGCTGTGCTCAAATGCTGTCCCACCTGAAGAAGCGCTCACCTCGAAATCCTCGTCGGTGAGATAAATCTCCAGCTTCAGAGGGTCAACTCCCTCGGGCAGGGGCCTGGCTAGGAGGTCGGCCAGTGGATAAATGGTTTTACACAGCTTGGCTAAGACATCCTCCACCAGGGTGATCTGATTTGAAACTTCCGTGTCCTGGAGAAGAGGAGGGGGCAGAGAGGGGGACCTCCATGTCCCACATCTGAACACGTTTCATCATGTGCCTGAAAATATGCCCCCCCGGCCCATCTGCACCGCAGCCTGGAGACCGCGCTCGGGGAGATGAGGCTCTGAGATGCCATCTCACCCTGCACGGCATTTCAGATACATCAGGAAAGAAGTTTAGGGACTGTCACACGAGTGAAATATCCAGAAGATGATTAAATGTGAAGTTGAAACGCTGGAAGCATGCAAATAATGGAATTTGTTTACAAATATTTAAAAACAGTTTAACCTTAAAAGGAATCGCCCCCCTCCACCCCCTCAGACCCCATCCCTTAATCCTCAATAGGAAAAGGAGGTAAGAAGATGCATCTAGAATATGCTGGGGCTGAACTGAGGTCTTTTTTGTTTTTAAACCCCTGTGTGCATTTCATCTGAACAGGTTATTCGGGGTGAATGATCTTCCTCTGTTAGACCTGGGCCCCCAGTGGGCTGCCTCCTTTGGGTGGAGGTGTGGGGGGGGCATGCTGTGAGTTCGGCAGCGCACAGACTGGGGGTCGGGGTAAGTGGTGGAGGGAACGCGTCCGAGATCGGGGCGGGCTTCTCCGAGTGTCCGCGCCTCGGCTGGTTCGCCCGTGAAATGGGGCTGAGAAGCAGCTGGGTCTCAGTGGACTGTCGTGAAAATTAAAGGCGAAGCTACGTGCGGGGTTTGAGGCAGTGCCTGGCACAGAGTGGCCCTTAGTGAATTCTCATCACGACTTGCCTGACGGCAGTCTGGCCGATGGCCCGCAGGCTGTACAGGACTCCCCAGAGCCCCCCGGCCAGCCCCCGGGGGTCTGCAGGGCACACGGGACAGTGGCAGTGATTGATGTAATCGAACTTGGACCGCAGCAACGGGGCTCGTAAGCCCTAGAGCTCTGAGGTGTCCTGGGTCACACGTTCATCATGGATAGGGCCACCTTGCCACGCCTGCTGGCTCCCAGGCGGCCTGAGGCTCCAGGGAGCGAGCTTAGGGTCACCAGCAGAGACGAAGCAGGCCCTCTCCGTGGCCCAGCAGCAGCGCACTTTTGCTGTTTGTTTAAACTTATCCAGACCTCCTATCAAATACCCCTCCACGTCATCTCTGCCAGGGAGGCGGCCCTCCTCCTACCCAGTGAGAAAATCTGAACGGAACACACCTGTCTCCCACAACACCAAAAACGCCCTTGGGGTTGCTACCGCGAGCAGCGTTCAAAACTCATACACTGAGAAATTCTACACAGCGGCAGTAGGTTTCCTCTTTGCGGTGCAGCTGGAAAGGATAACGTTCTGGCTCATAATGAGCCATACCCCTCAGGACGGGCTCACGACACCTCCACTGCCTGACTTAGCCGAGCAGTGACTTCCCCACGGGCTAATTTCGTGTCTCCTCTGACCCAAGGCTAGGGTCTGAGACCCGGGGCCCTTTCGCGGTGCCTTATATGGACTTGGAGAAGCAGCGGATCTTTAGCTAACAGGAGGAAGGAGACGGCTGCTTTTATTTATGCGTCGTCTCCAAATTAATGAAATCCACCTTTGCTTTTAAGTGTTTGAACGTAAGCCATGTGTAGAAAATTACCAAAATATTTCCACTGACTTCTCCTTAGGCTTTTCCTCTTCCTGAGCTGATTCTACGTAGACTGGTTAACATGTTGTGAACAAGGAGATGCGTTCCCCCGTGAAAATGCATTTGGCTGCTTCTCCCCAGGCGAAGGCCTCCCACAGTCCGAAAGGCAGGGGGCCCCGTCGATAGGGCAGGGGCGTGCTCACCATTTCTGTGATTTCTGCAATGTCTTCTCTGTGCTCCCAGCTGGGAAACATGTTGGTGAAGGTCAGGGGCTCCAGACCGGCGTGGATGAGGTAAGACTTGGGGGGCGGCTTCTTGAGGTTTTTTCCTGCGGTCACACAGAAGGCAGATGTCACAGACCCAGCGTGGCCCCGACGGCCCTGGCTTTCTCTCATTTCCCCTGTAATTTTTTCCTTGTTTGCATCTCTTGACTTCGGGGTTAAAATGGAAGTTACGAGTTTGTAACCCCTCCCCGCCATGATGTTTACAAAAAATGTTACTTTCATGCATGTGACTGTGCATAAAATTGCATGGAATCGACCTGACTGTAAACTTCCTGAACCCAGCAGAACACTTCTGGGTCCCTGGATGGGAGAAAAGCAAGCCTTTCTCTGTGGCGTCTGGGTGGGACCTCTCCCTCCTCCTGGACTCACCTGTGAAGGATTCCTCCGATTCCCTAACCCAGCCTTGAGTTCGGTGTGAATTAACCAGCTAATGACAGCATTTTAGAAGCTACTTTAGCTTAAACATTTGGTGGGAAGTTTATTAAGTTATTTTTTACGAAAGAGCTTTCCAGGAGAAAATCAGCTGTACATATTCAGTAATACTAATCAATGAAATCTTAAAAATTCAGGTAAGAAATTAATCACTGGCATCTTCGTTTTATATAAAAGACCAGACGTTTCAGGTGGATGGTATAGTAGAAAAGCCATGAATTGACTACAGATCTTTCTTTTAGGTAAAACACTAAACAGAATAACAGATGACAGAAAGGTTGCCATTGGCCTTCCAGCCCGTTTGGGGGTGCTCTCTACTTTCTGACGGGGGTGACACTGCGTGTGGACAGTGCGTGGATGGGGCCTGGTGTCACACAGCATGATTAATCCTGAGTGCAGAAGGGTTTTAACTGGGCCAGGCATCCCACAACTCAGCCGTTAACCTCGAGGGTGACAAGTTATTCGGCCTCATAATATAAAAGAGAAAAATGATATTCACTAGTTTGTTGAAGGGGGAGGGACCATATAGGGGGAGGGGGTTAAAAGGTACAAACTACTAGGTATAAAATCTGCTACCAGGGTATATTGTACAACACGGGGAGTATAGGCCAATATTTATAATAGCTATAAATGGAGTACAACCTTTAAAAATTGTGAATCACCATATTGTACACCTGTAACATATAATACTCTACTTCAATTTAAAAAAGAGAGAAAAATGAAATCTCATTCATGCTGGCGGCTGAGAATGTACTAATCTCAAGTAATAAGCCTCAAAAAAGTTCAAGGGAAAGCAGTCGGTTTCAGGGCTGTCTGCCGGCACCCGTGGAAAGGGAGGCGTGGTCTGGGGCTCTCAGCAAGTCTGCAGAGAGCCAGCGGGCGTCCGATGGAGGGTCCCCTCCGCCGCGGCCTCACCTCGGCAGTACTGCAGCACCGTCTCCATGGCGCTCTTCCGGTCCGAGGCCCAGCGGATGCGGGCGGAGCCGGTGATCTTGTTCTCCACGGGCCACCAGCCCTGCCAGAGGTACACCTCGTGGTGGTTGTCAACAAGGAAAAGTGCTGCGAGGGCGGAGCAGACAGTCAGGGGCTCCGCCCCACACGGAACCGACGCCTCCCTCCCTGCCGCCTTGGTCAGTGCGAGGACCCCCTCGGCAGGTAAACTCAGGGCCACAGGGAGGGTGCCCCTGACGTCTCGGCCCTTTGAGCGGCGAATCAGGAGATGCCTCGAGGCAGGGAGATGGCGTTGATGAGGCGGGCTCTCTCCTCCCTGTCCCCCCATTCCTTCCCCCTTTGCCCCTCCTGCAGCCGCCCTCTGGGTCCTGGCCGGTCGAGAAGAGTGGGGCAGATGACACACGTGACCCCCAAGGGTTGTCAGCACCGCTGATCCCCAAATGCCACTGAACATCGGGGAACAATGCCCTCGGGTCATCAGTGGTCATGCCCACGTAGGACTGCTTTGCAGGCGAGCTAAGGCCGTGGTTCTTCAGGGAGGAACGGGCTTTGGAACTCGGGTGTTGCTCCCTTTTCTCTTCAGCAGACCCTCAGCCTGACTCTTGCATGTGGTCAAGGGCTCTCACGCCCGCCAGCCCAGCTCGCCCGAGTCCTCCGCCTGAGTCCTTTCCTAGCCTGCATCTCAGAATTCTGTGATGATCACGTGCCTGAAAAGCCCAGTGGAGGCTGAAGACCCGTCCTGAGCCTCAGGACGAAGAGGCGGGTAGCAGCCCCTTTTAAGACACTGGCTGACAGTTCCGCAGTATGACCCTGTGACCGTGCACACCGTCGAGGTTTTAAGGTGGTGACCGGGGCTGCCAGGGTCCGGGAGGTTCCTGGTGCCGCTCCAGGCTCTTGTAATATGAGAGCAGGGGAGCCGTGAGGCCGGGGCAGCCGACCTCGGCCTCAACTGTCTCTACCGCCTGCTCTCTGGTGACTGACGGCCCCACGACAAGAGCGCACAGCTTCTGCCTTGAGGGGACAGTCAAGTGGATACAGCCCTGACCTTGGAATCAGAAGACACGGGCCTTGGCCCTGCTCTGCAGCATGGCAGACACTGCTCTTTGGCTCACTCCACAGATACTCCCAACCCCCTGCTCCTTGGACTCTTGCAAGGTTCCCTTGCAGCTGGGGGGCGGCCATGGGACAGAGCTCTGGCCAGGGGGATGTAAACGGAAGCCTGCTGGGGGCTTCTGGGAAAGCTTTTGCTTTATCTGGTGAGAGAGAGAGACATGGCCATCATTATTGCCCTTTTCCCTACTCTTCCTTCTGTGTTGAACAGAAACGTGATGGCTGGAGCAGGGGCAGCCACATGGAGACCATGAAGCAGCAAGATGGAGGGAAGGCTGAGAGAACAGCAGAGACTCATGCCTGACACAGTTGCACTCAACCTATTCTTACCTGACGAATTGGGGTGAGTTGGGCAACTGAGGGTCAGTTTTTTACACTATAATATGTGATTGATGTCAACTTCCTTTGGGGGGGAGGTGTGAGGATTAAATGAGATAATATAAAGATTAAATGAGCTAATATTAAAAAAAGTGTACTTGGCAAATTAAAAACTGCTTACTAGATGCAAACTTAAAAAGCCTTTTTGGAAGGCGGGCCTTCTGCTGGCTCAGCACGACTACCCCCTTCTGTGGGCCATACCTGGCTGTGGGGCGCTGTACAGGTCTTCCTGCAGGAAGGGCATAGAATTGACCACAGAGGGGTCTCGGGCGGGATACATGAACTCCGTGGCTGAGAAATCGCCAGAGGAGCTGCTGAGGATGAACAGGCGGGGTGTGAAGTTAAAATTTCCAGGATCTTTGAAAGAAAAGAAAACAAAAGCTAAAGACAAAATATGCACCAAAGTAGATTCCAGGTGGATTGGATAATTAATGTTTGTTAGACATGAAATGATCAAAGCATTGTAAAGTGTAAAAAGAGGTAAGATTTTTCTGAACTTGGAGGTGGGGAAGGCCTTTTAAATCATAATTACAAAAGAAGTATAATTCAAGAAGAGATTTATGCATTAACAACATAAAAATGAAAAATTACATTGTACAAAAAGCACCCCCAACCAAACTAAAAGGCAAGTGACAAAATGGGAAATATGGAAACCTGTTAATATCCTTAGTAGTCTATAAAGGAATATGATAATGAAACAATAAATATCTAAAAAATGTGCTGAAGGCACAAATAAAATATTCACCTAAACGGAAGTACAGATGGCTAAAAAATACATATAGAAAGCGTTTAACAGTACTTCTAATTTAAAACATTAAGTTATAATGGTGTTTAGATAGTAATTTGTACCATCAACGTTGGCAAACAGGAAAAAAGTAATAAACTGAGTGTAGATTGTGCTGTGAAACGTACACGTCTGTAAATTGCTGTTGAGGGTGGAATTTGGTGCCAGTCTTCTGGGGACACTTGCTGATGTGTAACTGTAAGGCTTTTATACTAAATTCAACAACGGAGATCCGTGTCTAGGAACTTACCTTCACTAGAAATGAATGCAGATAATTCTTTTGAAAATTATTCGCAACTTTATTATTGTTAGAGAAAAACTGGAAAGAACTCAGCTCTCCAACTATAGGACACAGGCTAAGTAGAGAGTGGCAGATATACTCATGAAATGCCCTGCAAGCCATTAAAAGTCTAAATGTTAACATAGGATTTGGGAAATTGTTCATAATAAATTAAGGGGAAAAAGCAGGTTGCAAAACTGTGTGTATAAAGAATGCTGTCCAAATTTTATTTTAAAAAATATTTATTGCATAAAGAAATGTTAATTCTGGTTCACATCTTTGAAAGATGGGATTATAAGGATCTTATTTTCTAATTTCTTTGTACTTTCAAACATTTCCCATCATCAATATGCAGTACAGTTAACCCTTGAACACCACAGGTTTGAACTGCATAGGTCCACTTAATACATGGAGATTTTTCAACAAATATATTGGAAAATTTTTTTGGAGATTTGTGACACTGAAAAAAACATGCAGACAAACCAAATAGCCTAGAAATACTGAAAAAAGTAAGAAAATTTAGGTATGTCATGAATGCATCAAACATACGTAGATACTAGCCTGTCCTTACATAGGCATGAGGTGAGTGATATTGAAAATAAAATGTATTAGTTTTCTTACTGTTTTATAGCTTTGCTTTCAAAGAATTACATTACTGTACAGTATGCCTCTCTCTCTTATAATTGGGGAAGCTGTGTATCAGCCTATCATCACGGGTAAGTGATTTTTATAAAAATGTAACAATGTTTCCAATACTTTATTATGAATAGGACTGTAACACTGTATGCCATAAAAATTTTATAACTGTTCATTAGTGTATAGGCTGGGCTACTGTGAAGCAATTGTATCAATGACACTGGCCGATTGTGAAGTAATCATATTGCTGCTTCTTCGTTATACCTGTATATATGAATTTATTTTTCAGGTTATCTTTTCATTTTTTTTTTTTTCCTGAGTCTGTTTGGAAGCTTTATTCTTTTCTTTTTTTAACATCTTTATTGGAGTATAATTGCTTTACAATGGTGTGTTAGTTTCTGTTTTATAACAAAGTGAATCAGTTATACATAGAGGGAAGAGATATGGGAACATATGTATATCTTTTCATTTTTGATGTCTAGTGTTAGTAATACGTATAACATCTATAGTGTTTTGTATCATCTAAGAGAATATGGATGTAGGTACTGACAAATGATTCATTTCGTAAACAGGTGATGTAAATTTACGGTATCGATCAATACAATACAGTAAATGTAATTTCTCTTCCTTATCCTTATAGATTGTCTTAATAGCATCTTCTTTTCTCCAGCGCACTTTATGGTAATTACAGGGGTGTGTGTGTGTGTGTGTGTGTGTGTGTGTGTGTGTGTCTGTCAGTATGGTGGTACGGTCCTGAGGACATCCCACTGTTATCCAACCCGGGCAAGCTGGTTAACCACCCCAGGCCTCAGTTTCCCCATCGGTGACCAGGGCAGCTTGTTGGGTTGTGAGCACTGAGTGAGTGAACGTCCAGCAGGTGTTTAGACGGGGCCTGGCTCGCCTTAATGGCTTAGTTAATTGTTAGCTTTTTTCTTACGTTATTCTGCACGTATGTCGATCTGTATTTTGTGTATTTAAAGACAAGACCGACCCACTCTCTCATTTATACCCCCCTCTTTCCCTGCCTCCTGGATGCCGGCTACCCCGAAAGCGTCTTGTTCCAGAGCTTCACGCTGTGCTCAGCTCGCCTCCTGGGATGCCCCCCCCGCTTCACTTCTCTGCAAGCCACACCTACACCTCCCGAAGCTCCGCTGAGTGCTGTCTTCCACGGAGCCCTGTGTGACTTTCTCCCGGAGGAAGAAACCTTTCTTTTTTAACTCTCCACCTCTGTCAGTCACCTGTACCTCTAGTCCGACACACACAGCTTTTCCTTGCATTGTGATCAGTCGTACGCGTTATTAGCCTCCTCGTCGTGTTGTTGGCCCCAGGAGTCGGCCTGGGTGTAGCTCCTGGTGTGCTGTACGGGGCACGTGCGCATAAACGCGCACGTGCTCCAGGCGCCGGGGCCGGGGGTTACCTTGGAGCATGCAGTCGTAGGCCTTCCGGTCTCTCCTCCCCAGAGCGTCCCAGAACCCCAGGGGCTCCGCTCCTTCGTCACACTCGTGAATTGTCACTTTGCTGCTGCTGTGCAGCCCGGCCTCCAGGGGACATCTGCACAGAGAGTCCGAGAGTTTTGATCAGGCCCAGAAGGGAGGGCAGCACAAAATTATTCCCCACTAAATCTACAGCTCGGCTCACCAGCTCACTCCTACTTTCTTTCTAACTAGAACAATTCCTGTAATGAATGGAAACACGCTCTGTAGTATCTGAGTGTGGGCAGCAGGGAGGGCTTGGCTTGGCCCCTAGAGAGGAACGTCGGATTACAGAGAAGCCATGATGAAAACAGTGTTTTTATATGTCACGTACATACTTCCCGTTCCTCGTCCCAGGGTTGGGTGTGTCCCCTCGCACGGCCCTGGTCCCTAGATCTGTGCGTGACTTCAGGCGGCGGCTCAGTAAGTGTTTGCGGGGTAAGTTATTCATGTTGTTTTTTTCTCAGGGGTTCAGGGACGAACCTGATGGGCCTCAGTGCCATGTGAGACCCGGCTGAACCCTGTCTATCATCTAGCCTCCTGGCCCTCAGAATGATGTCTGGAGATGAAGCATCTCGCTTCACAGCCGTCCACCAACTGAGAGGTCCCTCCCCTCCCGCTCTCCACGTGCGCGCTGTCAGGAGGAAGCAGACCCTGACCGCACCGCTTTGGTGCCCAGAGAATGAATTTTACCAGGTGGCACCTGGTGGGATGTGGCCCCGGGAGACTCATTTCCACTGTACGGGTGTCACCAGGGTCCTCCCAGGTCTCAGCTCGAGGAACCACTGGGCACGTCCCCAGGGCCCGGGCGGCGCTGGGCTCTCGGCTGCCCGGGACGCACGGAGGCACCTGGGCAGGTGGCGGGCGGCGCAGCTGCTTCCGGGCTCTCCCTGCCTTCCCCTCCCCAGGGTGGGTCCTCACCTAGCGCCGTCACGCTGTGCTGTCTCTGGGTCGTGGGCACCTGTGGGTGCCTGCCTGGGGAAGGAAGGGGCCCCAGCACTCGGGCAGCTGCCTCGGACGCTGGGAAACACACTTGTCCCCGAAGGGGGGGGCATTGCTCCGTCTGACACAGCGGGTGGCCTCCCAACTCTCTGGCTAAATGCCCTTAACCCTTCCACTGCTCTGATACAAGCAGCTCCGCCCCCCGAAATGATACTTGAAATTTGCTCCCAAGGACTCCAGGTTGACAATTCAAAAGCCAAATCACACCTTCAGAGAAGCTGCTGGGGGTCCTGTGCCTTTTACGGAGGCAGGTGAGGCCTCAGGAAGCGGGGAAGCCCTCGCGGGGGAGGTTTGGGCTGCACCCGTGTCACATGAACTTGGACCACGTGGGGCTCCACGTCCCACGCTGGGTCACTCTGGGCACACGGGGCGCCCACGGGGCCCTTGGGATCCTCGGCCTGCGCCCGGGAAGGCCTCGGGAGAGGCTCTCACACACACAGCACTCACTGTTCCTTGATTTTATTGGCCGCAGTCCTTCCGACCTCCTTCGTGTGGGCCTGGGCTTTGCATCCGTGCCACAGGTAGATGAGGGCTTTGTGGACGTTGAGGACGACCATGGACGTCCTGGACCTCAGGCTGCTGCAGTGACAGGCCACCTCCAGCAAGTTCCCTTCCACGGGCACTTCTCCGCGCACACAGTACAGCCTCCACTCGCCTGCAGGGGGCACCAGTGGCACAGTCGCACGGGCAGGGCGCGGCTGCGCGGGGAGGGGCCCACGCCCGCCTCCTTTCTGCGTCTCGGGGGGCAGGTGGGGGCGAGGCCCGGCTGCGGCCTCAGAGTCCCAGAAAAGCCAATCTTGTTGGAGTGAGTTAGAAGCAGGCCACCCAGAGGGCACGAGGCAGAAAAACCAGTTTTACGTAATTTATTTGTAAAGACCCAGGTAAGTCATAACAGGCGTATTTTTTTAAGAGGCTCTAAAACTATGATTTCTTTTTTTTTTTTTGGATGCCGGTCGACAAAAATCTCATAATTTAGAAGAGAAGATCACTGATTTTTTTTCCCCCTCCAGGATCTAGTTTAAGGTCAAGTCATCTTGCGGCCTCCTTTACGCAAAGCTGCTTTCTGAAGGCAACTCCACGGAAGGAAGGGGGAGGGGAGGCACCCAGAAAGCTGATTTATAAGGCAGACATCAGGAGGCCTTCGCTGGTCAGGCCACAGCTACATGAAGAGAGAGTTACTCTAAAGTCCCACGCCTATCAAAATACCTTCCCGGAGCGGAAGAACAGAATCGAATTCCAAGAGCAAAAGTGACTCACTTTGTGCGTTTTCTTCTTCCTCCTCCCGTCTCCCGGAGTGGACCACCATCCCTCCCTGGAAACACTGCAGAAAACAGGGGGGCTCCTTGCCCTGCAGGACCTGGACCTTCCGATTTAAACACATTACAGTGAGTCACGTGTCCTGGTTTTGCAGAGTCATAAAAATAACACATGCCTGTTGTCGAAAATCTGAAAAATACTGAGAAGTACAAATAAAAGCCACTGATAATACTGTGATTTATAGAGAACACTATTACAATTCTGGCATATAGCTTTCCTATAATACAAAGTATTTTTCAGGTATACATTTTTCCCAGATAGGATTGCTGTTTTTTATGTTGCTTTATCCCCGGATTTTCTTCACCTGACGTTTTTCTGTCATCACATAAGATTCTTAACATGAATTTTGATATTTTAATGGTAGTGTTCCACGGTATGGATATAACATGATTAATTTAAACATGTTTGTTTTTAATAAAGAAAACCTCTCAGCAGTGGGAATGACTGATCACTGACTTAGTGATTCCGGGGAAAAGAACTGTCTCTTGCAGGCTCTGGTCCACTCACAGGGCCTGTTACTCAGCGGCGCCTCCGTCAGCACGACAGTTACGCATCAGCGTGAGATGCAGCAAAGCAACAGGAACGTACGGACTCTCACTTTGTCTTAATCAAGGAAATGTTTACTGAGCCTGGCAGTCGGGGAGCATTGAAAGGTAGGACACATTTCTCACCATGAGTTAACTTATCAAGCTCAGGGCCCATTCTGTGTCATTAAGAGCCATTCTGTGGCAGTGTTTTCCATTTCTGCAGTGCACCCGTTGGATTGATAAAAAAATGAAATGCTCCAGTTAGATTAAGACTCAAAACTCTAAGGATGATTTTGAAGGCATGATAAACATATTCGTTCACAGCCTTTACGAGAAAAAAAACAAAAACATAGTGGAAATGATCCACTATGAGGAATAAATTAATGATTTATGATTTATGATTCCACTATGAGGAATAAATTAACAACCGTTTGTCCCTGAAAGCTATTTGGAAAATACAGTCCATAGTAGAACATCTGCATTAAACACTTTTTAGGGAAGAGGGTTGGTTCTTAGGAACCTGGAAGGCTGAGTGAGTGTGGATCTATTTCTGGAGAAAATTCCTCTGCTCTCTTTCCTGATGCTATTCTTAACTATTCATCCAAGATAGTAAAAGGATCTGCCCAGGGTGTTATGGTCCCCAAAAGCCCAGAGTTAACTCTTAATTACTGGTAATAAAGAAAGGGACGAGACATTAAAAAGAAATGCTTTCAAAACCTTGGCTTTGGGTAGTGGTACCTGCCAGGCACCATGCAGGCCCTGGGGTTATAACGGTGGGTAAGACCAGGACAGACAGAGTCTCTTCCATGCTTACGGGGAAGACAAAGAATGAATAAGTAAACAAAATGAGTGTTGCTTTACGTAGGGGTAAGTGCTGTGGAAAAATAAAGCAGAGCAAAGGGACAGAGAAGGATAGGAAAATGGGGAGGGATGTGGATAAAACATGGAGGCGACATTCAAACAGAAACCCGAATCATGTAAGGTTTCGGGGGAGTGTTCCAGGCTGGGGAATCAGTGCAAAGGCCCTGGGGCAAGGGAGGCGGGGCGCGGGTGGAAAGAGTTGTGTCTAGGAGCTGCAAGGAGGTGGGGGTGGCCTGACCAGGTGCAAGAAGAGGGAGGTCGGAGGGGGTGCAGGGCTGACCCCCGGGAGACCCTCAGATGGTAGTCCGAGCGCGATGGAGAACAAGGAGGGGCACCATCTGACGTGTCCTAGGAAAATCACTCAGGCTGCTGTGAGGAACGCAGATGATGGGCAGGCTCGATGTCTCCATCAGCCGCCGATACCTCCTTAGGATGGATTTGTGTAAGTGCAGTCACTGATCAAAGTGTATGAGCATCTTAAGGTTCCTAAGCCATGGCTGCTTTCAGGATGGGTATTTCAGTTTACACTTCTCAGTGGAAGCAGGCACGGGTACCCATCCTACCGAGTCCTTGCCAGCCCTGGATCTATTCTTTTAAAAATCTCTGCCACTTGAGGAGTGGAAAATGGCATCTCTCTAATTCCTTGACGATCGGTCAAGTGGAAACTTAAACCCACCCATGGGCTCTCTGCACTTGTTTTGTGGATTTACTATTTGCAGGTGTACTTTAAGGTCATATTACGAGAGGTCTGCCTTCCTGGTGAGGAGGTGGGGAGATGAAAGATGAGGCAGAGCCTGACATCTGGAGAAGCCAGACCAGGACTAAAGGCGCTTTGGACGATACTGTCTTTGTGTTTAGGGGACCAGGCCACACGCCCGCCGGCTCCCGGAAAGGCCAGCTCCCTCACTTCCGGCGCATCTGCCTCCAGGACTTACCTGGGCCCCCCTTTCCTCGTCCAGCTGCACCGTCATCAGAGCCGACGTGCCCTTCTCACTCACAGTCGACTGCCGGCCTTGCCAGAAGAAGTAGACACACTTCTCCTTACCGGTCACCCTGACCGGGTGCTCCGCCTTCTGCCGACTTCCCACTGCGGACACAGAAGAGCAGAGCACGGGCTGAGCAGCAGATAGAACCCCAGGAGGAGCCAGTGCCCACTCAGGCCTCCAGGCCCCGTGGGGACAGAGAGTAAAGGAGCAGCTCCGGGCGCAGCGCTGGGAGGAATCATTCACAGCTGGAGGGGACGTCGATCGTGGCTTTGGAGGAGAGGGTCCAAACTGGAGAAGAGTGATCTGCAGGGCCCTCCTGATACCCTACAACAGACACCTGTCATCCTGGGGGAGGTGGCAGACCATCCAAGCGTGTGACAGAGAAAAGTGGGGACGCCAGGGCAGGGCCAAGGGCTCCCAAAGACACAAACGCATTTTCCACGATACGCCATCCTCTGGCAGAAGATCCGCTGGGGGAGAAAAGACACTGCAAACGACTGCTGGGCCAGCTTTAAGCACCAAGGGAAAAATGTAGTCCGCTAAGACTACTCTAGTAAAAAAAAACCGCTTTGAAGTCTCCAAGTTGTGTCAGAAAGGGGAGAGAGAAATTGCTGACCTATGGCTTTCACGAAATAATCTGGGATTTAAATGATATCGGCCACCAGGGCTGTAGCCAGGATTAAGGGCTGCTTATCCTCACTGTCTGGGACCTCGCGGGCATTGGATGGGTGGCAGCAGCACACAGAACACAGACCCCCCAGAAGGGCAGTCACGGAAAGTTCTTCGGGCAAGTGGTCGCTTCAGGTGGTATTTCAGACCCCAAACTGCAACCTTTAGGAATAGATCTCTCTCCAGATTTCTCTCATTTCTTCATTCAGCAGATATTTACTGAGCACCTACTATGTGCCAGGGACTCTTCAGGATACTGGGGCTATGGCGCTGAGCAAGGCAGCTTCGGAGACTGGGAAGTGCTGTGAGGAAAAGCCGGGATGTGACGTGGGGCGGGGAGAGCTGCTGCGAGTGCCTGGTGGGGGAAGACCTTTCCAAGGAGGTGCGCGAGCAGAGGCCCGAGTGACAGGGACCATGTGGGGCAGAGCCTTCTAGGCCGAGTGGCGTCCGGAGACTAAGTTCTCGACTCAGATGCCCAGGTCGCCCCGGGTGGGGTCAGCCCTGGGAGGATGCAGGTGGCTATGGTACCCATGCATGTTAGCAATCAAAAATAATAACTGGGGCTTCCCTGGTGGTGCAGTGGTTAAGAATCCGCCTGCCGATGCAGGGGACACGGGTTCGAGCCCTGGTCCGGGAAGATCCCACATGCCGCAGAGCAACTAAGCCCGCGCGCCACAACTACTGAGCCTGCGCTCTAGAGCCCACGAGCCACAACTGCTGAGCCTATGCACCACAACTACTGAGCCCACATGCCACAACTGCTGAGCCTGCACTCTAGAGCCCATGAGCCACAACTACTGAGCCCGCATGCCACAACTACTGAGCCTATGCTCTAGAGCCCGCGAGCCACAACTACTGAGCCCACACGCCTAGAGCCCGTGCTCCGCAACAAGAGAAGCCACCGCAGTGAGAAGCCCGCGCACCGCAACAAAGAGTAGCCCCTGCTCACCGCAACTAAAGAAAGCCCACGCACAGCAACGAAGATCTAACGCGGCCAAAAAGAAATAAAATAAATAATTAATTTTTAAAAAAGAAGAAGAAAAAGAACTGGATCCCCTGGTTCTATACGACCTCAGTCCTCCTCAGCTCCGGTCCCACTGACAAAGTCACCACTGTCTTGAGGTCCGAAGGTAAGAAGAAAAAGCTCATTGTCTTCAAGTTCTTAAGAGGTCAGGGGCCGCACTTACATGATTTTTAGGGGGGGGGCCTTTATCCAAGTCCCCTAGAACAACTTTCATAAATGATTATGAAAATTCTTAAAGGACTCTGACCGAGCTCAGCCCTTCGTGCCTTCTCCTGCGACCCTGAAATGGTCAAGTTTGTGTGGTTTGAAGTGGGCAAATAGGGACCATCCAGGAATAGATGATACGTGTCCGCTGTTAATGTGGAAGCCACTCCATTGAAATTTCCGCTAATTTAGGGAGGAACAAACGTTTACCTTTGATTAGCAATCCCACACTCTTCAAAGTAGTGAAACTTAGCCACGCCCACTAGACTACTGGGGAGAGAGATGCATAAAACAGATCACGGATCACAGCGGCTGACACACGTCTTGGGATTGGGTAGCACTTTGTGTAAATATACGTTCACGCTTGAATAACCAACGTTTCACATCCTAACAAACATTCAAAGGTGGGCCGGTGTGTATGTACCTAAAGCAGGGCGTTTCCTTAAAAGCATCCCAGAGAAGTGTTCATGAGCCCTCCTTGCAGTTTTCCTCGGCAGACCCCAAATTTAATCCTATGTACCACTTAACGTTTTGACTCATTTCTTTAGTTTTAATTTCAGCCAATTAAAGGCTAAGCTATGCTAGTAACAGCTGCTGGACTATCATCTTTGCGGCCGTGACCCGAGCGGCATTTAGCGTGTCGCGGCACCCCGCCGTCCACCCTGCTTCCGAGAGGAAGAAGTCCACCACCGGAGCTGCGTTTATGAAGCAACAGAAAGCTGAGGCGTGAAGAGCGAGTTGCTCGTCGCGCGCTCTTGCAGCCGGACCCCGTTTACTGACCCCCTACTATAGGAACCTGGCCCCTGGATGGCGCTCCAGCGTGGCCTGACGCAGTGTCCCTGGGTACCCAGAGCTGCCCGTTTCCTGACCCTGGGGGGACACGGGTCACACCCCGCAGCGCCCGAGGCAGCCTCTGGGGCAGGACACTGACCGCCAGGGCCTCTGGGCTCCCTAGTCTGGGGGCCACAGTTCACTTCCCAAGGAGCAGGCTGCCCGGCCTCTGCCGAGATGGCGACCGTGCTGGGTCTCCCGGGACTGCTGTCTGCTGGGCCCGCCCCCGAGGGGCCCCGGGCTCGGCCCCGTTGGCAGGTGCGGCCCCCGTGGGGTCTGAGCAGCGCGAGGGCTGGACCAGCTGACGCCGCGGGGCCGGGGCTTCCGGGACGACCCGGGGCAGCCGCAGATGCCATCGGGCCGCGCTTTTCTGCCCCCCGCGGGACGGCCTGGAATCTGAGCGCCGCCGGCCTCACTTAATCCTCCGCAGCTGGGCTTGGTCAGAGCTGTCACGTTGCCCGTAACGGTGCTGCTGGATCGGGCCGAGACACGTACCCTGTGTTCACCGGGGAGAAATACAGCAAGTATTTGCCTGGGTCAAATCAGCGTTTCTTAGGGGTCTCCAAGTAAACAGTCAAGGAAGACCTCAGAAACCTGAGATCTGTTTTTAACATTAATTCATTTTCATATCGTTTCAGTCATCCTTTCACTGACCATTACTTCTTGTTTTATACCTAACAGCTGGGGTAAGGGAAGGACTGAATTTCAAACTGTAGCACCCAGTCTGGTTTTGTAACACACCAAGTCCCTTCACTTCCTGTATCTTAAGGATGAGAACGATGGCGCAGGTCCGCGACACCAAAGGTCAGTAGATCTTTCGCCGCTACGTTCTCTCTCCTTGTCTTTATCGCCGAGGGGCGCGCATCAGTATTCAGCCTTGCCAGCTCTGCACACGCTGAGGAGCCTAAGCCCACAAGAGAGGCCCTCTGAGAACTGCTGTCGTCTGGGGTGGGTCCAGCTCATCTGTCTGATCTTCAGGTTCAGTGCAGGAACTGTGCTTCGGCTGCTGAGCACGTCGGCGATGACGATCTCCCGCGCCCTCACGTAAGTAAGCGGGCGGCTCCGCGCCGGACGTCATGCGCCAGATCCTAGGACCCTGCGAGCTGGGCATTAGAAGCTCTGTTTTCCAGGTGAGAAAACCGAGGCTCAGACAGGTTAAGGAACTTTCCCCGACTTACACAGCTGGCATGTGGGGCCTGAGAGAAGACTGAGACCCAGGCTATAAGGCCTCCTTGGGTAAAAAAAAAGGGGCTTTTAGTGTCCAGCCCCTTGATTTGTCCAGAAATGCAAATCAAAACCACAATGAGGTACCGGCTCACACCGGTCAGAATGGCCATCATTAAAACCTTGACAAATAACAGATGCTGGAGAGGGTGTGGAGAAAAGGGAATCCTCCTACGCTGCTGGTGGGAATGTAAATTGGTGCAGCCACTATGGAGAACAGGATGGAGGTTCCTTAAAAACCTAAAAATGGAATTACCATATGATCCAGCAATCCCACTACTGGGCATATACCTGGACAAAACTATAATTCAAAAAGATACCTGCACCTCTATGTTCATAGCAGCACTCTTCACAACAGCCAAGACATGGAAGCAACCTAAATGTCCATCGATAGATGAATGGGTCAAGAAGGTGTGGTGTGTATGTATATGTGTGTATGTGTGTGTGTGTGTGTGTGTGTACCCACACACACACACACATACACACATATACGTACACATACACACAATGGAGTATTACTCATCCATAAAAAAGAAGAAAATCATGCCATTCGCAGCAACATGGATGGACCTAGAGATGATCATACTAACTGAAGTCAGACAAAGACAAATACCATATCACTTATATGTAGAATCTAAAATACGACACAAATGGACCTATCTAGGAAATGGAAACACACTCACAGACATAGAGCACAGACTTGTGGTCGCCAAGGGGGAGGGGCTTGGGGGAGGGAAGGACTGGGAGTTTGGGGTGAGCAGATGCAGACTAGTGTATAGAGGATGGATCAACAACAAGGTCCTACTTGTAGAGCACAGGGGACTATATCCGGCATCCAGTGATAAAGCATATATATATGTGTATATATATATATATAACTGAGTCACGCTGCTGTACAGCAGAAATTAACACATTGTAAATCCACTCTATTTCAACAAGATAAATTTTAAACGGTGTCTTACCCACAGAGGTACATTAGGAAAGAAGCCACATGGCTCTAAGCCTGCAGGTGTCTGATCAGCTAACAGTGGCCTCCGCCCCGTGCCCGGCGGGGCAGCCGCACCCGGACCGCAAGGGGGCTGCAAAGAGGTGAACAAACTCCCCTGGCAAGTGACTCTCGGAGCCTCCGCGGAGGGTCGTAAACTGTCTCCTGAACGCGCAGGGCTGGGGACACCGTGGACAGCCTGACCCGTGCCTTCTCCTCGGCAAGAAAACGGGATTCTCTCTGCCCGGTCCGCTGCTCTCCGCCCTCGCCGCCGCTCGCGCAGAGCACAGCGCGCTCCGGCTCCGGCGGCCACGGCCCCCGCGGCGGGGCTCGAGGGCCACGCGGGCGCTCGCTCACCTGCCGTGCTCACGGTCAACTTCCACTTGACCACGTAGGCGTCGCCCTCGTGGAACTGCCCAATGCTCTGCTTGGGGAGCCTG
This sequence comes from Physeter macrocephalus, assembly GCF_002837175.3. Lineage (NCBI taxonomy): Eukaryota > Metazoa > Chordata > Mammalia > Artiodactyla > Physeteridae > Physeter > Physeter macrocephalus. The sequence continues at coordinate 7,346,847 of NC_041224.1, read as the reverse complement.
CTGTAGTCGAATTCCAGGATGTGCCAGACGTCCACCGACACGCCGGCGATCTCCAACTGCCTGCGGTCGTCCCCTTGCACCAGGCCATAGCCCCGGCCCACGTCGACCCCGTCTAGCACGGTGCCGGCTGCCGTCTGGGGCACCGGCACCATCCGCGTCACGTCGTAAGCCTTGGCCTCCGCCCGCGGGTCGTCCTAGGAGAGAACGCAGAGACGCTGGCGGCGGGACGGCCTCAAGGGCAGCGCTCAGGCCGGCTCAGGGCGCTTAAGGCAGGGCTGCGCGTCGGGGGCAGGCCGCCACGACCGTGCACGCAACGCCGACAAACCTGGAGCCGCGAGCACGCTGCTTTCACCTCCTGAAGTCAGAACACACCTGGAGAGCGCTCTGCTGTCCTGGTAAACCCCAGGAAGCCTTTTAGCATCCGGGCCCTTCTGCAGGGACCCAAACCCAGCCCTGAGGTGTGCGGCTTCATCCTCCCACATACCTTGTGCTGGGCAAGTTCGCTGGCGTTCTTCTCGTGAGGTCTCTTCAGTTCCGTCCAATCGAGAAATTTCTCTTTGAACAAGATCGTCTCGTTGTGTTCTGTAAGTCTCCCAAATATCGCCCAGTCAGGCCGCCCCTGTCCTTTTCTGTAGGGCGGGTCGGGGAGGGGAGGGGAGGGGAGGGGAAAAGAACCAAGATCAAACAAGTCATGCTGAACCCAAGGAGTCCAAAACCAACACACGTGGCGAGTGAGAGGAACTCAGAATACGAGAGCAGCAGACAGAATGAATGGTTCGTTTTCACTTATGTGACCCAGTAAATGACGTTTTGCTATTTTAGCCCAAAGCCTTGCAAGGCTTTGTGTCCTTGGCGCTGATGTGCCTGGATGTGATGTGACCCACGTCAGGACTGGACCGGCCCTGCATTCCAGCAAATTCTCCTGTTGGGGCCCCCGGGGGGCAGCACGCTAGGCTGGGAGCTCGGCACGGGCAGGGGTCACACGCGGGTCTTCCTCGCCTCCTTTACTCCACCCGTACTCATCCGCGGGGCTCGCCACGCCTCCGTCAGGTTAACGAACAGATGCAGGAATTTATGCTCGCCCTGAAGCCTCTCTCTTTTTAAGTCAGGTTACAGTGGAGATCTCCAGTCTCCAGGAACAGGAAATTCTCCTCCGTTCCCTAAGTGAACATACTCTCATAAATCATAAAGTGAATTTGTGCACATTGATCTCTAGGCCACTGGACGGGACGGCGGGCAGGCAGAGCGCAAAGACGGGAGAGGAAGCAGCACGGGCCAGCCGCGAGGTCCGTACTGCTTCGGGATCTCAGGATCTGACGCTGAGCTTGGACCACAGCTAACTTAGAAATGGGAAGAGCCAAGAAGAGACGTGCCGAAGGGGGTGAGCCCTGAAGACAAGGTGCGGGTTATTTCCCATCCTTCCAGACCAACCCTGGCGTGCGGATTGGGACCATCAGACCGAGGGGCAGTGCTTCCCGGGCCCTGCGGTGGCCCCTGACGTGCTTTGTCACGTCCTGTCTGGTCCAGACCCCGGTTCCTGGAGTCCCGGCTAAGGCACATCAAGGGGGGCTGCCCGTCTCAAAGGGGACTGAAAGGATAAGGCACTGCGTGCAAATACTTCCACTGCTAATGCTCCCGGGACTTAGGAACCACATATCAGCAACTGTGGAAAATTCAGGGCTACCCTGAAGGCTGTGGTCCTTATCAGAAAACAGCTGAGTGACTGTCTTTTATATAAATTCCACCCTGCAGACTTGCTAAGGTGCCTATAGAAAGACACTTGGTCTCAGCTTAGAAATCCATCTTGGATGTGTGAGGTCAGGGAGCACAGAGGGCAGGTCTGGGTGCTCCTTACCTCTGTCCTGACTTGCAGGTCTGAGCTGGGCTAAGTCATGACTCCTCGGTGGAGGGCTGGGTGCTCTACCTTGGCTGTACCTTAAAATCCCGGGGCGAGCTTTTAAGACGTACGGACACACAAACCCCACCCCACCCAAACTGAAAACACATCTCCTGGGCCAGGACCGGCACATGCATTTTTTTTAAAAAGCTTCTCCGGTGCTTCTGATCTGGGAGATGTTGAGAGCCAGCGGGTTAGGTGCCCACTCATCTACTTGCAGATCTCGGATGATGTTACGACTAAATATAAATCGTCCATCACAGAGATTTTATGCTTCAGTATTTTTTTTTTTTTTACTATACCAACTAAAATATTCTTTTTAGTCTTAGCTTTAGGCCTTAAAAAACTACTTGTTTCAGTACTAATTTTATGTTAAATGTGCACTTGCTTGAAAAGGATTTGAAAACTTTTCACCTACTCTGACATCATTTTGAATTGTTTCTATAATGACAATGAATAATAAAATCAATAACTGTATTTTAAAACAGGAAACTAGGTAGGAAAGTTGAAATCTGTATGTTAGTTCAATTGAAAACGTTAAAAAGCAGTTTTAATGTGCCATTTGGTGGCACATCAATTTCTAAGCCATCATGTGGCATGCATAATTTAAAAGCACTTCTCTTTTTTCCTGGTAGTTAAGAAATAAAAAACAATGATCCTTTGCGTGTAAGAATTCCTTTCTTCATGACCATGTTTCTGAGAGTTTTGTGCATCTTTGGCTGATTTGCCAAAATGACTTTTAAAAGTCCAGTAGACTGCAGGAAATATTATAATTTCAATCGTTATTTCAATACCACATCCTCCCCCCAAAAGGCGTCATCTACTGCCAGACAAATGGAATTCAGGGGCTAGGCTGGGAAGGTGTGAAATCAGAAAGAGATGCGTTGCTTCTGCACCTTCAGATCCATGGCTGAATTCCAGGACCTGGCAAGCTTTTCAGATCAGCAAGTCATTTGTTTAAACAACAAATTATACGTCACAACAGCACCTGAATACCGCAGGTGGCATCGATTTTTTACTTCAAGAAATGAAATATAACAGGAGCATCTTCCAGATGACTACACCATCCATATTTCTGTATTTCGTAGGGAAAAGCGAAAGCACTGTTCTCGCTGTGAATACTCGTGGAACTGCACTGCAATCAGTTATGAAAACTAAAGCCCCTGAAGGGTGATGGCTGAACGCTGCGGTGGGAGCCTGGGCTGTCCAGGGCCCCAGCGGTACCTGGGAATGAGCGGATTGCACTCTCCAGGGTCCAGGGGGTTGATGTCACAATTCTCGTAGTCAAAGGTTCCGTTCCATAAGTGCTTTGCCAGCTGAAAGGCTATTTTCCGTTGTGCTAATGTGACTTCTTTCCCGTGCCACACGTAAACTTCGCTCCCAAAATCAAACACCAGTACCTGGGGAAATGGCACAGAAGAACGTGTTAACTTCAAGGGCATGTTCTAGTTGAACCAGCGTCTCTGGTGACCGTGAGTCCTACAGGTGATGATTCAAATGCTGATGGAGCACATTCAGTACGAGCACAGAAAGAGCTGGCCGGATGGCACCGCACAGCCAAGCCAGCCTCTGCCCTGTGGGAACGACCTCTGTCGTGTGGTCCTAAATGCCCAAGTTAACACCCCCTCCTCCAAACACTCGGGCTACCTAACACTTCTGATTCATAACAGCTATTTAAGCAGGTCTTCCTCCCTGGCCCCCCTCTTGCTTCCTTCCTTTCCTCCTTTGTCATTCACTCACTTAGCTTATAAGGGCCGCTTCACATGGCGCTGAGGACCCAGTGATGTCTTTTCTCCCCTATACAATTCTAGGACCCTCAAGGGCAAAGACCATACTGTACTTATTAATGTATTCACAGTCAGGCTCACCGAGTATTTGGTGGATGAATACATGCACTCAGCGCTCTTATTTACATGCCTGTCGGTTGGTTCTATGCTTTCTTCCTAGAATAATTTCTTTCTTCATTTCCAGCAATCCCAATTCTACTTAACTGCAAACTAGGCTCAATTTCACCTTCTCTTTAAAATCATTCCTGATTATTTCTTCTTCTGTGACATTCTTCCTCCGTTTAAATTTGTCATACAATCAATCTAGCTTTGGATTACATCCTTTCTAATAGTCTTATACCCAACGAAATTTAAAGTCCTTTTGTGTCTTCCCCTTTTCTTCTCAACACTCAGAATACTTAGTGGTGGGACTTCCCTGGCGGTCCAGTGGTTAGGACTCCAGCTTCCACTGCCAGGGGCTCGGGTTCGATCCCTGGTCGGGGAACTAAGATCCCGCAAGCTGAGCGGTGTGGCCAAAAGAAGAAAAAAAAAAAAAAAAAAAAACAACTCAGCGGTGCCGGGAATATATGTAATTTTGTAAAACTAAATATGTGCTGGTGTGAGAGGAAAAATCAGCACACTACTTGGCAAACCCATACACTACAGATACACCTATTTTTCCTGAAACTTAAGGACTGAAAAATATTTAATGTTTATACAAAAATCAAGAGATGGGGCTAAGTCATATTTCCATCTGGCCTAAAACAGAAAAGCCTTCAACGACCCGTGCCTCCTCTGAACAACATTCAGAATTCTGTATCAGAATCTAAGATGGCACTAATGGTTTGAAATCACAAATTGGTAGCCTTTAAAAAGATGTCTCGGGCTTCCCTGGTGGCGCAGTGGTTGAGAGCCCGCCTGCCGATGCAGGGGACGCGGGTTCGTGCCCCGGTCTGGGAGGATCCCACGTGCCGCGGAGCGGCTGGGCCCGTGAGCCGTGGCCGCTGAGCCTGCGCGTCCGGAGCCTGTGCTCCGCAACGGGAGAGGCCACAGCAGTGAGAGGCCCGCGTACCGCAAAAAAAAAAAAAAAAAAAAAAGATGTCTCTGCATGTACACACGACTATATTTAAAACAGATAATCAACAAGGACCTACTGTAGAGCCCAGGGAACTCCGCTCGATATTCTGTAATAACCTAAACGGGAGAAGAATCTGGAAAAGGATACATGTATATGTATACCTGATCACTTTGCTATACACCGGGAACTAAAAAACACTGTAAATCAACTCGACTCCAAAATAAGATCAAAGTTGAAAACAAAAAGACGTCTGGTCTGCGGTGAGCGCTACCCCTGGCTAGCGTCTGTCGGGCGCTCACTACCCATTTTAGCGGGCAGCCCGGGGCCGGGGCCCCTGGCCGCAGGGCAGACCGCTCGCCGCACCTCTTGTGACTGCAGGAGGCAGCACCTTGGAATTTTCCCCCAGTAGTCGTCAACAGGGACGAGTTTGTCATCCACTAGTCGGTAAATGCAGTTGGTTTCTATGATGGCCGTTTCATAGAGCTCATCTTCCTTTGGGTCTCCGGCAGCTTTGGGGTAAGAACAGGAAGAGGACATTATGTTTCCCACCGGAGGGAGGCTGGTCTGGAAGAAGGAGGCAGGCGAGGAGAAAAGGTAGGCAAGTCTCATTCTCTGAGATGCAGTAAACGCTTACACTGGTAACTGGTCTGGCCACCCAGAAGCTTCCAGAAGTCTTTGGCTGCATGAGTGTGTGTATTAATTCCTTCTTCGACAGTTTGGATGTAAGCAGCTCTACAACCAAGTTCCCTCTTGGTCTGAATTAAACTTGCGAGTTCCGAGGCCTAAAAAGAGAGAGGAACACAGTTACCTGGGCAGACAAGTCCACGGTCAGATGGAGGGCAACGCTGAACTCAGAGCAGAGAGACAGCGTGTCTGAAAGGAAAACCTTGTGACCACAGGGTCCGGGGGCACTGGTGGTTGGGGACTGTCTAAAAGTCAAGAAAATGTAACGAAAGGACTGGGTGTATCCATTCTTTACAGCAACACTTGTCCATCTTCAAATTCAAAAGATCATTCGGGAAGCTTTATCAAAAAATACCCATCCCACTACTCAGCCATATAAAAGAACAAAATAATGCCATTTGCAGCAACGTGGATGCAACTAGAGATGATCATACTAAGTGAAGTAAGTTTTCAGAAAGAGAAGACAAATACCATATGAGATCACTTATGTGTGGAATCTAAAATATGGCACAAATGAACCTATCTACAAAACAGAAATTAACTCACAGACGGAGAGCACAGACCTGTGGTTGCCAAAGGGGAGGCGGTTGGGGGAGGGACTGGGAGTTTGGGGTGAGCAGATGCAAACTAGTGTATAGAGAGAATGGATCAACAACAAGGTCCTACTGTAGAGCACAGGGAACTATATTCAACAGCCTGTGATAAACCATCATGGAAAATAATATGAAAAAGAATATATATATATATATATATATATATATATATATATATGTAACTGAATCACCTTGCCATACAGCAGAAATTAACACAACATTGTAAATCAGCTCTACTTCAATTAAAAATATATAAATAAAGGGGAAAAAAACTCCAAAATAAAAATACCCACTCCCTGGTCTTTTCCCACTAAAGTCTCATTCAATAGACTCATTCAATAGATCCACAGCAGAACTTCCTAGACACCTAGGATAAACAACTTGGAAGTGATGGGCCAGTTCTTTTTCTCCACAGACGGAAGGATGAACCAGAACTTTCAACCTGAAAGCACAGGTCAGATGCCTTTTAAAACATCCCCCTTAAGCACTTACCAGGAGCTCGTTTCAGAGACCTTCTGGAAAATAAACACGCCTGTCCCCTCGCTTGAATGAAACACTGGACGTTTGAGAAGCTCTCTGGGGATGTGGCCACTGGAAGAACATTCCAGCTGTGTCTAAAGGAGATGCAAAGCGCGACCCCTTCCGTCCCTCAGATACCGACCTTCGCCTTCTCTATGACGTTGGCAAACTCTCCGACCCACAGGAAGCAGTGGTGGGGGGACAGCAGGAGCGAGCAGTCCCCGCTGTTGAGGGAGGAAGCGCGAGGCTCCACCAGCCGCGTCTGCACGTGTCTTCTTCCTGAGCGCGAGGCAGAGGGTCACCGTCTCCCCGGACCGGGGCACACTGTCCCGCAGGACCGGCCGCGACGCACCCGCATCCGAAGTAGCCCTGCTCCCGCCTCCCCGTCCTGAACGGCCTCATCTGCTCACGTGAGTTCCCAGGACCCAGGGGACTTAGAGTCGTAGCCTTGCCGATGACCTTCCCTGGTGACAGGTTCCCAGAGGTCACCGTGTTTCCTAGGACCATGAGCAGCGTCCTTTGACAGCACGTGAATGGATTAATGAAGGTTCCCTCCCCCAGGGACATCAGCAAACACCTCCTTTCCCCTCCCCCGCTCATCTCCTGGTCTCTCTCTCTCCACTCAGCCCATCTCCTACACTTAACAGCCTCTGCGGGCCGGGGCAAGGCGAGGGCCTTCAGAGAGCCTCTTCATCCTTGGGAGTTCTTCTCTAAACCGAAAACTTGAGTCTGGAGAGGAATCAACTTAGAGGGAAGCACTGCCTTGTGCAGCTTCCAACTCCTTCTCCTAAATGGTTTTGATCTTTCCACAATCACACTGATGGTATAGTCTCTGCGTCACAACGTAGGAACGGAGGCGGGTGGTCTGCACTTGTCATGGGTCTTTTAAATACGCTAGAAAGGACAGTGGCCATGCAGACACACCCTGCAAACCCCCAGTGAAGCAGAGGACAGGTCATGCTTTTCTTGAGCATTAATTTACAGCAGTGCCGCCTGAGGCAGCTAAGTCATTGGGGCAGAGCCAGAGCCCCCCTCGTTGTGGGTTAGGGCTCCTTGCTACAGGGAGAGAGGGAGGGAAAGAAGGAAGGAAAAGAGAGGAAGAGAGAGAGAGAGGGAGAGAGACAGGGAGGGAGGGAGGGAAGAGAGAGAAAAAGAAGGAAGGAAAGGAAGGAAGGAAGACGGAGGGAGGAAGAAAGGAAAAGAGGTAGAGAAAGAAAGAGAGAGGAAGGGAGGGAGGGAGGGAGGGGAGAGG